>NW_004955504.1:7038849-7065880 GCF_000276665.1 Chinchilla lanigera | reverse complement strand
AGAGAGAGAGAGAGAGAGAGAGAGAGAGAGAGAGAGAGAGAGAGAGAGAGAGAAAGAGAGAGAGAGGAGAAAGGCCTGACCTCTGTGCCTCCCATTTTGCACATCCAGTTCCACCCTTCCACCCCTTGCAGGTCTTCATTTGAGTGATACAGTCTGGCCACTATGTCCCCATAGGAAACGAGTAGAAAGTGAACACCCAAACCTACTGAGCGTCTGTCCTCAGCTCTTGAAGGTGTTCCACCTCATCAAATCCAATGAGAGGCCGGGGACAAGGAAGAGCCTGTGCTCCCCTGCATCAGCTTCCTGTGTCCTAGAGTAGGCTGGAGACAGCAGGCTGGAGCTGAGCCCTCTGGAGGGGTCAGAGCGATTTCCCGCACAGACAGCCTCCCCTGGGGGGCTGTTTCAGATGCCTGTGATGCACTGGAGAAGACATGGTTCAGAGCAGCCTGGAAGGCTGAGCCAGGACACCCGACTGGAAGTTCTTCTGGGTCCACAAATGACTTTGCATGAGTAAAAAGGGTGCATGAACCTGGTGAGGCTTTGCTGTTGGTGCTTGCCTCCAAGACAACTTGTCTGGACCCTCACTTTGTGTGGAAGCGGGTGGTGGGTGTTCCTTTTGTCTGTGTGCAGAGAACAATTCCTCCAACAGCTAGACGGAAGAGCGAAGAGAATCCCGTTTTTTCCCTGTGCACTTGCCAAGTTTCATTAGCCTATGGGGGCCTTTGCTATTCCCTTCTCCTAACCGCAGTCTCCCGTGAGTCATGCGCCCGCCACTCCTGTCCGCTCCTTTGGAATCTTTAGTGTCCAGAGACTTAATGGCTACAATGTGCATATGACATGTGTGATCAATAATTCACTTTTTGTCTAGTGTCAGCCACAGCACTGAGCCATGGTCAATCTTTCAGTTATTGATCATGCTTTTATCCACTTAACCTCTCTCCTCTCTTGGAGGCTATCCTCACATTTAATATCTCCACTCCCAGGATGGTCACAGTGATGGCCAGTGTCCAAGGTTGACGTCACATTCCACAAGGCCAGCTCTTGTCTGATTGATGGGAGGGCTGAGCCACAACCTGCTGATGTGAGAGTTCTCTCTGGCCTGTCCGGTCTTTGTGCATCCCCACTCCAGTCTTTGGAGTGAAAGTCTACATTTGACAGTCTTGTTTCTGCCTCTGTTGTAACGCAATCTTCTGAATTCAGACAATGGACAGAAAAAAAGGCCACAATAAAGGAGGAAAGAAAAATACCAGCACCGTAGCTTCAGATTTCCTTCGTAATGGAAAGCTGGAGGGCAGGGATTGGGAAAAGTGATGTCCAGTGGGGCAGACTGGGGGTGGAGAAGCATTTTCACTTTGAGAAGCTCTGGGAAGCTCTCGAGTGGGTTTATGGACAAGTAGAAGCAGGTAGAGATGCTTTCTGTGTATTATCAACGCCATCTTCCTTAACGCTGAACATCAGATAAAATCGTAATCACTTTTAGAACTACTTTAAACCACTGGCTTGTGTTTTTGTTGATTTAAACCTATACTGAGATGGTACCACTTGAGAATCTTGGATTTATTTGTATTACAGCTGTAGTTTAAATGCTAAAATGCCTCTCTTTTCAAAATTAAATATTCCAAAAATTTATCTCCAACTCCACAGAAGAATAGAAAGTCAGAAATTAGTGACTGCTTCAATCTTGTTGCATCAGACTTAAAACTCACGGGCAGCCACCGTGTCCAAACTTCCTTCCTCCCCCTCAGGGCAGCGAAGAGCATCTCATCTAGAGGTGAGCATCTCTGCTGATTGAAGAGCATCCCTGCTGGCTAGGCTCTTATCCTCAGGGACCTCGTGGAAATGGTTATCTCCTTGCAGACCCAAATCCTCAGTCTTTCCCTGAACAGTTACATCAGCCTATTTCTAAAATTTGTATTGTCATGATGATTAGGTTCACTGTGGGCGGTTGCTGCAGGTACATACCACACCTTAATTCCTTTTGTGCTCTTTTTCCCTGGCCTGCCTCTCTGCTTCCTCCGTCTCTTGGTCCCCTTTTCCTTTGTGAATCGTCTGTCTCCCTGCTTGCTCTTCTCCATCATTTATTTTGCTCTTGGATTCATTGATACTTCAGGTTTCTCATATAAAAAAACCATGTGATATTTAAGCTTGTGTGTCATTTTTTTTCACTTAATATCATGGTCTTCAGGTACAAAACATATAATTCCATACCATTCCATTTCTTCCTTCTCTTTTTTGGGCCAAATTTCTTGAAAGAAATTTCTTGAAGCCCTGTTTGTTTTTCAGGTACCTTACCCGGTACTCTTACATTTACTGTTCAGGCTGATCGCTGCCCCCACTATTCTAAAATAATCCCCATCAGGTCGTTAGTGCTGTCTGCATTACTATACTGTGCGCCCACTCTTGCATCTTTCTTCATCTTCAGCCGCGTCCATGCCGTGGTGAAACCCACCACCTCGAAATCATCTGCTGGCTCTCAGGACACCTCGTTCTGGTTTTCTTCCTCTCTGGCTGTGAACTTAGTCTTCTGCATAGATTTCTGTTCCATCCTTTCCCTTCAAAGTGAAGCTTGTCAGAGGTTTTAAGTCTGAGTCCTAAGTCTACACCTTTACCTTGGGTGCTGTCATAAACAATGACTTCATTTACGTTCATATATTCATGACTCCCAAACCTGTTTCTAACAAAATTTCTCCCTTGATCTTCATACTGATCCACCCAATGATCTATTAGTGGATCCCACAATTACTTATCTCCTCCCCCTCAGCAAACACTTGTCCAAATCAGGACTCATTGTATTATGCCCAGTTATGCCCTGTCTCACACTATACCATCTCATGCTGGCATCTTATGGAATAGTTTTCATCCACTCTGTTGTTTGTCCTACAGAATCTGTAATTCCCATTGACTTCTTTTTCTCTCTCTTTTAATGAAAAGATTATTATGCCTGTCAGTGTGACCTCATAACCATTGCTGGACTTTATCTATCTCCCTCCATCCCCGCTGCACCGTCCCAGGTCAGAGCACTGTACGGATCTCTTGCTGAAGTTAAGGCAGTAACTTCTGGCCTAGTCTTTCTACCACCTCTCCCAACCCAGTCATTTCCTGCACTGTACCTGCAGTGAGTTTCCACAAGCACAAATGTCACTGTGTTAATACTCTGTGATGTTTTAAACCATACAAGATGAAGTTTCAACCTTTCAGCACTCCAGCCTCATCTCACAAACAGAAATCTGTATTTTGAACCTTGAACAGGTGGATTTATTCTTGGTCTAGTGCAGGTGTGGATCACCAAGGCTTTCTGGAGCTTTATCATGACATTGTGCAAATATTCAAAAGGCCTAATAACTGAGTCAAAGATAGAGAATGTAAATATGATATACTTTCTGGATTTTGAGACTGGGGAAAGTGAGTGATATGTGCTTTATTTTGCCTGTAACCCAGCATGATCACCATTTCCAGGGATTAGTATGTGGGTGTTTGGGGTAGGGGCTGTTTTTCTGTTTATCGGAGCTGTGAACAAATCAGATAGAACTCCCTTCCCCTGTAGATCCAATGTGGTGGATTGGCAACTGGTGGTCAACTTATAACCCCTAACTGGACTGAGTAAGCGTGGTGCTGGGTGTGGAAGGCCCACCTGGGGATTGTTGCCAGCAGTATAAGAGGCAGAACTGAAGAAGAAGAGGAAGGCTGCTGGGAGCTGGTAGAAGATATAAGGAGCTGTTGCTTCTTTTGGAGAGGCTTGTCATGCTGGCTTTCCTGATGAACTTGGCTGTTTTCATCCTCCAAGGAGCTCTGAACTTTGTCGGCACTGAAAATAGCTTCAGTTTACCTTAGGGGAGCCCTGGTCCTCACTTTGAGCATCACTTCCTGGCTCTGGAGGGGAAGATGAGGCACTGCTCAGTCTCCTGGAGAAGCTTGCTGTGTGGGCTTTCCTGATAGGAACTCAGCTGTCTTCATCTTTGGAGGAGCTCGGGACCTCACTGTTGCTGAGGATGGCTGTGGTACTATTTGGGGAGTGTTTGTTCTTATTTTGTGCATCGCTTCCTGGATCCAGTGTACATCCCTCAGCCTGCTAGTACAGATCCTCTAACCTGCTGGCACAGACTTTCTATATTCCACCACTAACCTTTGGGCCTTCCCACGCAGATCTATGAAATAAACCTGCATGAGACATTGTTTTGGGCTCTAGGTCTTCAGCTGGACTCACGCAGGGCATTATTGTGGGGTCCAGGCCCTCAGCTGGATTCTTTGGTCTTTAGTGTGTGCACGGATTTCCTGTACTGTTTTGTGTATGATCTTTTGGATGACTATTATAAATAATCTTATCAAATATGTATCCTGTACTTTATTTTTCCTCCTTACAACCCTCAAACCAGCACATCCAATAACCTAGTTGTACTGTGTAAGACTCAGCACTTCTTTTTATATTTTTTAATTTTCATTTTTATTAGTATGTCTTTGCAGTATATGATAATGGTGACTTTCACCATGGGAAATTTGTGCCTGTACATAGCACACCTTAATTCTTTTACATCTCCTTCCTCTCTCCTCTCTTTCCCCTTTCCTCTATTTCTTGGTCCCCTCTACATCCAAGCTTAGTGAATAATTTTGGCGAAGAAGGTATTTCTGCACCTATTACCGACTTGTAATGAACACACTATCCTGTTTTATCCTGATTTGGAGTGTGCTGTCCTACTGCTGAAAGAAATACCTGGGCTTCATCCAACATTTTTCCATTCCCATCTTATTTTGTACAGAAATTAACAGGCACTCCTACTTAATTTAATAATTTTCCTTCCATACTTAAGAAGTGTCTATGATCTCTCAGCCCAATATCAGACACTGAGAAGCAGAGGATTTGCAAAAGATGGCAATTCCAAAGATGTAACTAACACAAACAAGGACAGCATGGTAACCGTAGCTTGCAGAGCCTAAGGTGTCAAAATGGGTGCATTCCAGGCCTGGATTTTACAAGTTCAAAGACAGGGGAGAGCAGTGTAGTCTGGGTCGGTCTTGGGCATAGAGGAAAGGAGACAGTGGCCCTGGTGGGGGGTGACAGGTAGCTTGGGGGCAGTACACTGCTCCAACGCACTTGCCAAGTATTCAAGCTTACATATTCCAGAAGACACAGTGACACAAACTTAAATGCACTTGGCTGTAAACTGTATTATTTTAAAATAATTTTCTTTTGAAATTACATTCTATGTAGGAAGATGCAAAAATGAAATTGCATATTCTAAGAGTAAAAAGGTGCCAACAATGTAATATATTTTCAAAGCAGCTCCAGAGAGAACACTTCCTTCCTGTTTCCCTCATCACAAGTCTTCAGAAATACTCACTCAGAAACATCTTTCTAAGCTGCATCAGAAGACAGTGAACTTGGTCTGGGTGAGAGATCTAAGACACGCTGGGAGCAAGTGCCAAGTTCCTGTCGTGCACAATTTGTTGAATTGCTTAGGTACCATGAAAAATTCATATTTATGCATTTTGTGTTGTGCAATCCACACTCATTTATACTTCCATGACTTACTGGTAATGACACTAATTATGCCATTGGCAGAAAGGCAGGAAGTGACAGTTATGATGATTTTGTCAACAGTGGGGCGTTTGATGGTAAACTGTTTCCATCAAGAAATCCTCCAAGTTAATTTATTTTGTTCCTTATTGCCAGTAGAAGAGAATAGCACTGCTCAACTGAGACCGTGAAGCTTAGAAATCTCTAGCATCCGGAGGGAAGCCTAGGAGAGAGGGGAGGAAAGGAGAGCTGCCTCTGGCACTAATTAACAGTAAAGACGAAGGCAGTGGGTAGAGTTAATCTGGATCTTGTCACAACTACAAGGTCTCTCTGGGATTTTCTGGTTAGAGGAAATGGAAAGGAAATGAGCTCTGGCATTCTCCGCTGCCTTACCTACTGATTTGGGCGTACCTTCACATTCAGGTCGGTGTTTCTCATTGGTTCCTGGACAGATCTTGTTTGTGCTGAGGATGTTGCTCAGTTATTCCTCACCATCAAAGTTGACACCCCATCTGTGTCCCTGACTCTCTTCTTCTCTGAGGTCTCCTTCTCAGGGCTAAGTCAAATATAGACCTGTGTCATACTTTGCTTTACCTCAGCTGTCACATTTATGGGCTTCCAGAAAGTGATGATCTTCAGCTTCTCTTGTGAAAAACATTGAGTTAGATGGAGCCAAGCCTCACCTACCTGGGGAAACTTCCCTTCCCAAGTGCTCTTAGCAAGTCAGTTCTTCTTGTGGCCCAATGTCTGTAAAATGAAGTCCATTGATAGAAAGGGAAGGAGGCACCCAAATGTGTTCTTTTGTTAAGAAAAAAACACTGAGCTTACTTTGTTATTTACAGATGTTTAATAAAATATAAAAATAAGAAAAAGCTGGTGTGAAGGACAAATTCAAAAGTGCCTCGCCTTTCTGAAATATTTGCCCAGTAATAACTTGGTGTTTCTTCTGTATTTCCATGTGCTTGGGGAAGTGGGCAAAGGTGATGCTGGGGAGACTGAGATTAATGGGTGAAAATAGTGCAGGAAGTCTGGCTGTTTTGCTCCAGGCTCTCAGATGTGTTCTGCAGGATGACTCAGGAGCAGGGCTCACACATACATTTATTTCTCTGGCTTAAAACTTCCAGAAGCCTCAGTCTCAGCAGGTGAGTGAAACAGGTGAGAGCTCTCCTGTGGTCTAATCTTTGGAAATGTGTGTTAGCAAAATATTGGGAGAGAAACAGGAAACCTTTTATTGGGAATCTTGTTTGTGCTGCCATATGTTGTATGTCAGGGGAGAAAGTACCATGCAGGAAGCTATTCATGCCGCAGAGAAATCCTGCCTTAACAATGGAGAGCTGGTGAATTAGCGGAGCTCCAAGAGCCCGCAGCCGGCAGTGGCTCATCTGTTGTCTGGGCAGGGGCTGTTCAGCCTGCCCTAGAGACTTGAGGACTGGGGAATCCAGTGATCTCCCCAAAATGGGTCACAGTACTTGAGAACCAGCTCTCCTGCCTGCTGACGTTTCTGACCAGCTCAAAGTTCTGTTTTCTATTTTCTAGTATGCATGAGACAAAACTACTCACTGGTTTTCTTTGTAAATGTCGGGCACTGGTTTCAGTGGGGCAGTTGCATTTCTTGGGGTAGGAAACCTACAGGAGCAAGAGATGAGCAGTGTAGATCCCACTGGGCAGGCCTGGCTGGAGAGGAAATCTCTTACCTGGCTTGGTCTCTAGCTCTGATTGGCCGAATGAGAAGATTGAGATAGATGACCTTGACCTTTGAGATTCCCTTCTGATGTTAAGGTTCCAAGTTTGAATTGAACTGATTTTAAAGTTCTGGGCTTTGTGAAGAGGGGTGTGATTATTTCATTTTGTGGCAGCCCTCTGGGATTTCCCATTAGCAGTGATTTGTGGTATTTCAGAGGCGTAAATGATACAATGAGCCCACCCAAGTGACAGCAGCTGCTTGATGAAGAACGACATGAGAAGAGAAATTCCTAATTCCTGTTCAGGACTTAATGAGCGGCTGCTTTGGGGCTAAGCTCTGTGTATACTGAGTGCCACCTGGGACTGATGGTACTGTTAATAAATGGCTTTGATATCCTCTGCTGCCACCAGGATGCATGAAAAGAACTAATTACTCAAATTTCTGTTTAATGGTGCTTATCTAAATAACTTAGGAGCTTTTGAGTGAAAACAATAAAAATGCAAATGATTATGGTATGGTGCAGTGTAATAAGGATATTTTCATAATGACAAGCAAAGGGGTGGCAAAGGCAACCGCAGCCCTGTCCTGGCAGATTCAAGGGCCCAGGGATGGGCACTAACGGAGCTTGATGTCCCTTTGCTCCTGCCCCTCCACACCCTCCTGCTCTAAGATGCTTGGTTACTCCAACAACTGCTCCTGTGTCTTGGATGGCAGCAGGGTGAGAGATTCTACCACACATCGCAGTACAGGAAAAAATCTCACAATTTAGTGCTTGTTCATTTTCAACATAAATCTGTTTTTACTTTCTCCTAACGTGTTAGTTTGGAAGTTCTTGGGGAAGTGCATACCCAACGCCCAGAATTAAAGAAGGAAAGGTTTATTTAGCTCACAGTTTGTGGAGGTTTCAGTCCATAATCAGCTGGGTCCACAGCAGAGGGCATGGCATGGGGTCACCAGTCCAAGGCAGCAGAAGACAGCAAAAGCACAAAGGGGAGAACAAACCTCTTTTCCTCCCTTATAGTGTAAGCAGGCTACCCCCACAAGGCGAGTGTAGCACTCACTTAATCTCCCCACCCTCCTCTTGCATAGGCTCAGGATGAATGCAAAGTGAGGACCCTGGTCCCCTGCTGAGTCACTTAGTTAACCTTCTGAACTTCTCAAATTGACACAATGAACAACATCCTAGAGCAAGGGCATGTCCTTTTCACCCCAGGGTGGAGAACTGCTGAGTCACTAAGTTAAGCTTCTAGACTCCTCAAGTTGACACAATGTATCAACTATAGCAGTGCCTTAAACAGTTCATTAAAGGTGAGGCACAGCATGGTGCTGCTTCAGAACTAGAGCTAGAGCCAGGACCAGAAGACCCAGACTGTATTCCTGGCTTGATCACTTACTGGCCAGGTCTTTTAGGTTAGTTAGATTATCTTTTGGACCCTCTCCTTTTTCAATGACATTTCTATTTGCTGTAATCAGAACTAGAAGAAAACAATTAGTGGTATAATAAGAAAGGGAAATCCAAAGACTCAAATGCTCTCATGACAGGTCCCTGGTTTCTATTCAAGTGTGAGAGACTGTGGGATAAGTTTGACACAATATCTCCCAAATTTATTGCATTCTGGAGGTTTTGTGGTTAAATTCTATCACAGAGGAGCATCCCTAGGGAACATGGGGCTAGATGACCTCTGCGATCCTTCTAGCTCTAGGGATGAGGAGGTCAGCAGGGTGCAACTTCTGCTAATGTTGAGAAAAGCTAGTGATATCTGAATTAAATCAAATATCAAAGTTCAGC
This sequence comes from Chinchilla lanigera, assembly GCF_000276665.1. Classification (NCBI taxonomy): domain Eukaryota; kingdom Metazoa; phylum Chordata; class Mammalia; order Rodentia; family Chinchillidae; genus Chinchilla; species Chinchilla lanigera. Next base: position 7,056,895 of record NW_004955504.1, on the reverse strand, counting down.
TCTTTTGAAAGCAAGTTACTCTGTGTCGAATTCTAAATGACTAATATATTTGCTTGTTTCACTGAATCTAAAATGCCACTGATGAAAAAATGCTTTGTTATTTCATGGCCTTCTAAGAAAAATAAATGCTGCTAGTTAAACTCTGACATGGCTTGGATTGTAAAACTCATCCAGATTTAAAGACAATCTTCAACTCCCTGAGTTCATGTTCTACTCCTATGCTCTCGGTTAAGGATGCTTTTGCCATCAGCCCTTGAAAGAGAGAGCATGAGAAAGGCATTAGGAGGAGATTTCAGGCATTAAAAGGCCTTTGTACTTGAATCCCTTAATAAATATAAACCTTCAGGAATGACTTTCACCACAGCTCTAAGGGATTGCTTGGCATCCTACCTGCCCATTACAGATTAAGCAACTAAGACATAATAAGGTTGCGCATCGTCAAGGATGTCAATGAATCCCAGCTGCTCTCTGGAGCAGTTTCCATTAATCATTAGTACTGAGTCTATTTTCGAGTGCGTGAGTTTGGAACGTTATCCGGATTTCCTTCTGCCCAACAAATAGCCCCTCTCACATTTGCGGTGGTTCCTCCTTGGGCCCTGGTAACCCATCCAACCCTCAGAGGAAGAGAGGGCAACAGAGGGACCTATCCAATGAGCCAGTTCAGCATTCACTGTAAGAAGCCACAGATTCAACAGGAAAAGCACCAAGGGGAGGTGAGCAGATTTGAGCATGCAAGGATGAGGAACCAGGTGCTCTATCTGTTGAACAGAGACCATCAGGGTCTCTCCAGGACACAAGAGCTTAGCGATGTCACCACATTACCACCATGGAAGCTGCTAAAAGCTACCAGCTTTATTTCTCATTTCTAGTTAGCTTTGTCTAGAAATAGGCATGCAATGGAGAAAATATGTTTATTTTTTAAACTGAGTTAAAATAGCCAGAAAAATGTGATGATGTTGGATTGACTTTTTCCAGCAGTTTGAAGTTGGAGTTAGTAGCAGAGTTTTTCTCAATGGATTGAGGAAAAAGAAAAAGGAATTAGGAAACTGAACCCAGGTGTTGGCATAGAATACACAGGTGAGGGCTGCCTGTGGGACTTTGAGAGTCACCTGGAGATCGGTCTGTACTGGAGCTGGTTTTCTGTGGGCCTCCTGGCTGCTTGCTGTGGGTTTATTAGTCATTACTCTGAGGCAGGACATTTGACATTAGATGTCAAAGCAGAGTTGGCATCGCCAAGACACCACAGTGTGGTGCCTGCTGATTCCCATTGCCACCTGACCATGGGTTGTTCATGAGTCAGCACGCTAGTTACCCACGAGTGCCCAGAGAAACAGAAATGGCAGGGGTGTTTAAGCAAAATAGTCCTTGACGATTGGCTAGTGACAAGAATGAAACCAAAAATGGACCATACAGAGGAGTTTTTGTCAGAATCATGCTGGATTGCCATTGAGCACCCACAGTGAGGCCTGTGCTTTGGCTTCAGAATGGTTGCCTAGAGAACCCCTCTCCCTCTGGGACCCTGTTTCCCCATCTGCTTCCTTCAGTTCTCTGGTGGATCTGTCAGATACAGGACAGCTGTCAGGTCCTGAGTCTTGTCTCTCATAGGCCAGGATGCACAGAGAGGCAGCAGCTCCCACCAGGGTCTCATTCTTGGACTTGCAGACTCTGATGCTGGAAGCTCGTTAGGTCTGAAAATGGGGGTTTCCTGGAAGTGAAAAAGCATACTACTCAGCCCGTCCCTGGAGAGGGAGGGAAGAATGGGGGCCAGAGACAGAGAAGGAGAGGGAGAGGGAGGAGAAGGAAGGAGAGGGAGAAGGAAAAGAAAGAGGAAGAGAAGGAGGAGGAGAGAGGGAGGGGAAGGGAGGGAGAGGGCCATAAGAGAAGAGGAAAGAGGAAAGAGAAGGAGAAAAATGAGAGAGAAGGAGAGAATTCTGAAACGACTTATGTTTAACCATAGTATGAAGGCAGCCAGAGTAGCCAGATGGGGAGAGAGTCTGGCTGAAAATCAGCCACTGGTCTAGCAATAGTCAGCCACTAGTCTACTTGGAGCTTGGCTGGCAAGGAATGCGGAGATGCAGAGGAGGAATCTGAGCTGTGCATTAGAAGGTAAATGGAGCCTCTGTCCCGAGAGCCTTGGGTGCCGCTGACCTCTCTGGTTGGGTGGATGTCAATAACACACTTCACTTCCACACCCTCAGCATCCCATGTGTGCTGTTCATCCCCACAGCCATCTTCGAGGAGCAGGGAAAGGAAGGCCCACATCAGGCTCTCCGTGCACCTGCCCGGGGGTCTGGGATGTCTATTTCTCCTCCGGTATCACTGTCACCCCTGGAGGTGGGCCTGCCTTTGGGGGCCCAGAGACTTGGCCATAACTGACACCTGCCAAGTGCTGTTGTTGCTTATCTAGCACTCATAAAGCCCCAGGACCTTGTTACTACTCTTGTCTTCAGTTTCCTGATGAGGTAACTGAGACGGAGATAAGAAACTGGCTAAGAAGTGGTGGGGCCAAATCGGCCAGATTCCAGAACCTCCACAGTGATGCTAACTTACTGCGTGACTCACATCCTCACTGTCAGTGGGGAGACAAGGGCTGAACCCTAGCAGGAGGCTGGGTTGGGCATCCTCAGAACAGGAAGCCCAGGGCTGCTGCTCATGGTGGTGCAGGTTGCACACTTTAACAAGCTACAGGGACAAAAGCATCCCCTCTTCAACCTTTATTTGCCTATTGAATGAAGACTCAAAGAGTGAGAAAAGATGGGAAATAAGGGATGGCTGAAATCAACCTAGCTCTCAAAACATAGGACTGGGAAGAGCTAAACTAGGTGCCAACTGTGGACAATTCAGGAGGTCATTCCAAGACACACCCTACAGGAAGGAGGTTTTCATAGGCACAGCAGGGACAAAGCTTTCGCTCACAAAGCAAGTCATGTTCTGGGCCACTGGGAATGCAGACCATTAAGGGCTGTATGGCCACAGTGCAGAGCAGGAAGCTGAGAAGTCATCTCCAAGGAGGGCAGGGAGCAGCCATGTTGTCCCCATTCTCTGCTCCAGGGACCATCCCTCCAGGGGACTTCTGATCTGCTTCAAGACAGCAGGTGAGCTAGTGGTTGGAAGCTGATCCCATGTGCACAGAAGTGATCATCCCTAAAGGGATACTGCCTGGCTGGGCGCTGACCACGTGCACAGCTCTTCTTTGGTCCCACAGCCAAGGACACTGCAAGGCAAGTTCTTCAGAGAAGACTGAGGTCTCCCAAGAATAAATTCTGACTTTTCAATGGCAAGGGAGGAAGAAACAGAGGAACGTGGGAGAGGTTCAGGTTCCAAGAATAACTGTACAGGACATCGGGGGAGTGTGGAGTCTGACCCTCTTAATACAAAGCTGTACTGAAAGTGAAATCCCAAAATATGCTGAAAACAGTTCTGCAAAAAATGCAGAAAACAGCAGGAGAAGCTTCCTGAGTGATGCTCCTCCTGAGAACAAGAAAGCCGCCATCTGTTAATTGGGATGGATGGAGTCTGTGGGGCGGCTGCAAAGTTGGGTCCACAAGTCATAATTTGCTTATCTTCTCCATCAGCTCCTGGGGGAAGAGGAGCAAAGGTTGGAGGAAGAGGTGACTGTTCCTTAGCCTCCAGGTACACAACACAATGGCCAATGGCAGCATCACTGTAACAATGGCAGGTATCTCTACAGGTCCTAACAAAAGCCTTATATTGTGGTAAAAAGTGATGGTCCTAAATAAAAGTGAACACTGTTCAGGAGAGTCAACAGGAAGACAACCATGTGATTTGTTGTAGAATTATAGTTTTCCGTTATTTGAAAATTAAGGATGTAGCTTAGTGCAGTGCTTGAGTATGTAGGTGGTACAATTAGGTGGGTCTGGTTTGAGGTCCAGGTGACCCTGAGTTGTCATCCATAAACCTGAGAATAAGATGTCTGTGCTATTTAGGATTACCGCAGGGATCATAGGGGATTATGTATGTTAAGTACTTAGCATAGCACTCTTAAGTGTAATACAGTTAATTAAATGATCAAAATTCATTTTATTTGACCAAGCATTTTTTTTTTTTTTTTTTTTTTGCCTTTTGGAATGATTAAGGTTTTTTTTTTTTTTTTTGCCTTGACTCTGTTATAGTATATTTTCTCACATGTTAAAAAGTAAAACTAAATCTTTAGAAAAAATTTTACAAATTTTCCTTTCAGTGAATACTCAAACATTACTTTTGTTCAGATGTAGATTAACAAATTGAAACCTTAAAGGCAATTTATTTCAGCAAAGCTTATTCCACACAAGAAAGGAGGTGGTCTGCTTCCCCTGATAAGAAAATATTTCAGGAGATCCAGTAGTAGACAAAATTTGGAAATAAGTATGTAGGAAAACTACTTCATTAACATTGAAAACTTCATCCAATATTCTTCTCTGGGCAAAGAGAAAACAAGGCAATTTTTCAAAGGTTACTTTCCTCCCTTTCTGGAGGTGATGATAAACTGTTCAAAATTAGGTGAAAAACTGAATCCAGCCGCTACTTGCACTAGTAAGCAAGTTGCTATGTTTTTGCTTTTCTGGTGCTATTTTCTCACACATTCGAATCTCTGCATCCTTGGTGTGAGATTTATAAGGAGTTGGTTTTATGCTCTGGAGGCTCCAAGTTTCCATTTTTGAGCAATGAGGTAATGACTGTCTATGGCCAGAATGTAAGCTGCTTTGAAGCCAAATGCAAATGTCTTGGGTTTCTTTTCCCCTGTGATACCTCTGGTTATGTTTGACTATTCTCTTAATATTTTCCCAGGTCTTCACTGGACTCGGGCCTGTTCACTATTCTAAATCCCTAGTCTTTCCCATTGAGCAATAGCAGTTGTTTTGCTGGGGTAGCTCTGCAGGAGGAAGTTATACCAGGGCTTTGGCAAACTTTCTCTGTAAAGTGCTGGACCGTAAGATATTTTAGGCTTTATGAGCCATTCAACTTCCCTCAGAATTATTCAACTCAGCAGCTGTCATACAAGAGCAGCTGCAGACTGTGCAGATGAGCAGGAGTGGCCAAGTTTCAATAAAACTTTATTTTCAAAAACAGGCAGTGGACAGGGATTGGCCACTGACTATAGTTCGCCAACTCCCTGCATTATGTCATTGGTAAAGTCTAATGGTTTCCATTGAACCGTTACTGGAAATCAGGATTGCGTATTTTTATGTGTCAACCTGCTAGACTATAGTATCCATTATGAAATCAAATACCAATCTAAGTATTGCTGGGAAGGTATTTTTTAAATGCTGTTAACATCTGCCATCAGGTGACTATAAGAAAAGATTACCTTAAATAATGTGGGTGGAACTCATTTAATCAGCTGAGAACTGTAAGAGAGAAAATCCAAGGTTTCCTTGGAGTGAATAAATTCTGCTTCAAAACTGAAGTATCAACTCTTGCCTTGTTTTCTAGCCTACTGACCTGTGCTGCATCCCAATTAGCTTATTCGAAACAAGCTGATTGCTGAAAGAAGACTCTTTCTGCACATATCCTACTGCTTCTGTTTCTCCGGCGTGCTCTTGACTGTGACAGGTATCCATGTGTATTTCTTACCCTGAAGACTCATTCTGCTTCACTGTCTTATATGTCTTTCAGTATTTATGTATTGTTTATTCACCAGCTGACCCATCCATTCTTTCAAAAGCCTTCTCCATCTCAGGACATGGTGTCACCATTCACCCACTGCTGAACCAGTCCTTCAAGGCAACCAGCCTCCTGGCTTTGCTTCGGGAACAAGTTCTTTCCTTCCTTCTTCATCTAGTGCCCAGGACTCCACCCTATCCCAGGCTCCTCTCCAGTAGCTTCCTGAATGGTTCAGGTCTTGTTCGCCTTCAATTTCTTCTCCATAACGTCCACCTAGAGAGCCTGAGAATCCACAAGTCAGATGTCTGGCGTTCTTGGGCCTAAGTCACTCAGTGGCTTCCGGTTTCACTCAGAGTAACATGCATGCTCTTCCATCCCAAGCTGGTGTTTGCTGAGCTGTCCAGTTGTATCACAAATCCCTGTTCCTGCCAGTGCCCCAGTAACACCGGCCTGCCCGAGGGCCTTCCTCCTACTGTTTCCAGCACCTGGAGAGCTTTTCCCTGGCAGGTGTGTCTCTAGCCACCTCTCATTGATCAAAACTGAGTTTTCATGTCACCCTCCTCTTAAACTCTTCACCGACCCCTCCCCTGTCCTTCGGTTCTTCCTTCCGTAGCAGTCTTCCCGTGCAAACACCGTGGTCTCTGGACATGGTGTTTATGTGTTTACCATCTGTCTCTTGCACTAAAATGTAATGTCCGCAGGGCCAAGGGCCTTGCCTGGCTTGTTCACAGTGTGAAGCAGAGCTTGCCACAGTGTTGAGCACACATGATACACTCACAGAACAGTGCCAGTGGTGCTTCCATGCCTGCCCTGAGTCGCAGTGTCCGCCAGTAGGAGGATAGTCGGTCATTGAAAAACGACACAAATAAGGGAGGATAGGCGTCATGTAGGTGCTAGGAAGAGACATATGTAGGGTATTTTAAGGAACTATGGCCTTTGGGGTGGGCTTAGGAAACATTGTGACAGCTCACTGTGACATGTCAACTTGCCTAGGTTAAGAAAAGCCTAGCAGATTATCACAGCACAGCCTTAGGAGATGATGAGCGTATAGGCCAGCACACTGAGTGACAAAGACCCATTTTGACTGAAGGCACCACCAACCAATAGGTGTGTCACCTGAGTAAAATAAAAGGCAAAGATCTCCCATCTCCTTGAGTGGGTGCATCTTCTGCTGGCATCACCTCTATACATCCATCTCCAGGTTCCCAGCCTTTGAACACAGCACCAGCTACTCTCCAGCAAGCTTCCGGGCCATTGGCCCGAGACTGGAGCTGCACACTTGATCTGTCTTGTTCTGTGGCTTCTGTCTTTTGGACTGAGCATCTCCTGGGTGCTCTGGCTCTCCAGATGACCCTCAGTCTGGATCCTGTAAGGCTACCAAATCCCCTTGCATAATTATGCATATATATTAGGATATATTAGGGTTTATACCTGGATCCCACAAAGCCTCATGTACAGAGTTTGAGGAAGCTGATTGGATTTTGGGGGCAGCACAGCTGGCTTGGTGATGGGAGGTGATGCCTGGTTGGAGGAGGCGGGTCACAGCTGTCCTGACCTGGAAGGGTGTGCCTTCCTCCTCGGCTCCTGCCTCCCCTCTCTGCTTGCTGTCTACCATGAGGTGAGCAGGTCTCTGTGCCTTTCCACTATGCCACCAGCCATGCAAGGACTGAACTGGAACTTCTAAAATGTGAACCAAAATAAACTTCTCCTTTCAGTTGCAGGTGCAGGATATTTTGTTCCAGTGGTAAGGAAAGCGACTAAATCAATATACTTTCTATGGATTCTGTTCCTCTAGAAAATGCTAACCAATATAAACACTTTGCCTCAGAAATGCACCACGACCATATTTGAAAAACAAGCAGCAGTTTAGTAAGTAAAGAGTGTTGAAGGAACATTCCAGAAAGAAGAAACTGCCCGTGTGAAAATGTCTGGTGGGAGAAGGGAGCACAGCAAGCTCAAGGGAAGGAGAGATGGGCAACTTAGGGGAGGGACAGCGGAAGGTGTGACTAGGGTGAAAGGGGAGTGGTAGGGCAGGCTTCTGGGCCCCATGGAGGATATCAGTCCCACCAAGAGAGCAGTGGAAGATGTGAGGAGGACGAGTGCTGAGGGGAAGTGCCAGGATCAGATCCGTATTCCCAGACTGAGTCCAGCTGCAGGGCCAGTCCTGATGCAGATGGGAGACGGGGAAGGGAGGCTGAGTGATCAATGAGGAGATTGGGTGGGAGATGATATAAATTTGGGGGCTGGTAAAGGAGCTGCCAGATTAGGGGATAAAAAAGCAGAACAGCATCAGGGCCTGGGGGTGGACTGTGAGCCATGTGGGAGAGGCAGGGTGGGCCCTGCTGTGCTGAGCTGGCAGATGGTATGATGAGCCAGTGGACGTGTAGGGGGAGCAGGTCTCCAGGTGTCCATGGTGTCTCACCTGGGTCTAGTCTCCTGGAGATTCGGAAACCAAGAGCACCCAAGGTCTCTTTGAGTCCTAGAAGGCCACATGCTCTACACTGGGCAGCAACACTGAGCCTGGATGCTCTGGAATGATCTTGTGCCACCAGCGCCCCTGCAGGACTCCTGATAATTCTGATACACATACTCACCTGCACAGGTGCGTCACACCTGCATATACTCACTGCTTTGTAGTCATGTGTGATACACAGCTGGTATCAAGCTTTCCACTTGGGTTTCCAAAAAGATCACCTTGTGAAGATAAGGATTTGTCTCTATTTTCCTCTATTCAGAACGAAGGTATTAATATCTTCCCTGGGCCTGCTTACCAGACACTGTAAGAGAATCAAAGAGACATCAACGTAGAGACACCAAACCTTGGGAGGAAAAGCCTAGAGGCAAGTTTTCCTCTTGCTTCTATCTGAGCCTCCTGTCCATGTTCAAAGCAACATGCGGGACCCATCATGTGCATCAAAACCATCTTTCTGTCTTTTTCAAAATGGATACTGAAAAATATATGTAAAAGAATGGCAGTCATTACCACTGTACCCTCTGGCTTCATATCTGTGGATTATACAGAGTGCAGTCTTAGACATAAATACAAGGAGTGGGTGTTTACATATTTATAAACTCTAGATTACTTCTCCCAGGATTTCTGAATTCATGGTGCCTTCATTTACCTGCCCATCATTTTAACGTTTGGCACAGTTATATTACACAAAATTATAGAGAAATGCCTGTGGGTATCTGCCGCAAAATTGAGAAAAAGGGGGAAAAATGCTCAGTACTCAATCAACTCTAATTGGGAAATATGTTGCATTTTCTGCTTTTCAGGAGCCAGGTCACAGAACTCACTCATTTACTGACAGATCCTCTCATTGTTCTGTCAGGAAGTCCGGAGGAGGGAAGGGTTAATGGTGGCTCTGGAATAACAGGCAGTGGGTCATTAATCGCTGGATCCTTTAAAAGAATTTTTAGGCCAAGGTAGACTTTGGCAGGACATTTAAAGAAATGCATGTACCTCTTTGCTAAGTGCTGTCTCTGCTTTTACTCTCACCAAATTGTCTCCATTCAAATTAAGAAAGGGCCCTGTTATGGTTGATATGTTGTGTTAAACTGAGGAGTCCAAAAGCTTAACTAAGTAACTCAGCAGTGCTAAATACTGGGGTGAAAAGGACATGCCCTTACCCTAGCTCTAGGATGTTGTTCATTGTGTCAACTTGAGAAGTTTAGAAGTTTAACTAAGTGATTCAGCAGGGGGCAGGGGTCCTCACTTTGTAAACATTCTCATCCTGTGCAAGAGAAGGGCATAGAGATGATGTGAGTGCTACACCCACCTTAGGGGGTGGTAGCCTGCATACAATACAAGAAAGGAAAACGAGGCTTGCTTCTCCCCCTTTGGCTCCTGTTGCTGTTGCTGTCTTCTGCGGCCTTGAACTGTAGCCCCTGTGCCATGCCACCCTGCCTTGGAGCCAACTGATTATGGACTGAAACTGCCACAAACTGTGAGCTAAATAAACCTTTCCTTCCTTAATTTTGGGCATTGGGTAATTTGTCACAGAAACAAGAGAAAAGTAACCAAGACAGGCCTTTTGCTGGAGTTGGGTTCTAGAAGCTCCTGCACAACTTGGGAGACATGACCACTGGGTATGAGGGCAGGAGGAATGTGTCACTAGGGGACATGTCTGGAGATAAACAAGACCCAGGCCAAAGAAGAAGTGTGCCAAAGGTAGTCAGAAGGGCAGAAATTAAAGCTAACCTTGGGCATTGCTTTTGCCAGGTGATTCAGGGTCAGGAGGCAGAAGCTGAGACCCTGCCATGGGGAATGTGAATGCCATCCTGGGGCAGAATGTGGCTCTTGAGTGACCAGATTACGATGTCAGGCATGCGGCCCTCTTCTTGATCAAGGCTGACACGGGGCAAAATAAGTCCTTACTTATGGGTCTTCACTTAGTCTCCAAACACATGCACACATGCACACACATGGTGGGTTTGAGTGTCAGCTGGACCTGGATACCCCTGAGCTAACTCCCAGTGAGCTTGGGAGGGGAAATGGGATCGGAGGGGAGGGGCTGAGGGGCGGGTGGAGACAGAAACTCCTCTGTGTCTGGGTGGCTGCCGGGTGGTCCGTCCTGCCTTACTGACCCAGGAGGTGCCCGGATGGTCTTATGGGCAGGCACTGTTGCACTTCCTGTGCGCCTTCAGGTTGCTCTGAGTCTGAAATAAGGGAGAGACGGAAGCCCCCTGCTGGGCCTCAGCTTTCCCTATTGCGCAGGCTCCTGCAGTCTTCCTTGTCAGGGTTCCAAGGAAGCCACCAGCTCCTTCCAAAAATGGAAACCTCTGAGTTGCAAATTCGTTTCCAGATCCACCACTCAGAGCTAGCAAAGAGGGCAGAAAGGGGACAAGTGTCAGGCATACCATAGCCCTCTGACTCTTTCCTTGGTCTGGGTTTACTGTGAGTGGGCTTCTCAATCCCGTGTTTCCCTACTTCCCAATGGTTTCCATTACTCATTAGCTATTTATACCCACCTGGAGTGGGCTTCCATGGTAGGAAGAGCTATAAATTTGGGTGACATTGATTTTTGCAAACTTGATTTCTTCCAGACTTCTTAAAGAGTTCTGACCTTTCACCCCATCTTGACTGTTTGTAAATACAATGTACCTGATACAGCGTACTTTCTTCCAAGTATATCAGTGGGTAGAAAGGAACGTTGGCTTATCTGGTCCACGTGGATTTTATGTAGTGAAAACGTACAAGAAGACTCTGAGCAACTTCGCTGAAAATAACAATATATAGTTCCTATCATTTTGTTTTGAAACCCTATATCATTTTTATTGGTTTTTCTTTGTTTTGTTTTGACTATGTTGTTATTTTGTTATGTTTTTATTCTCTTTAATATAAAAAAAGAATGTTGTATTGAAATTTTGTTTTCCCCTTTACCTTTGAAACGTCTCAGTTATGGAAACATTACAAGATGTACTAAAAATCAGATTTGGTGCATGCCCATTTATACTACAGGCAAAATGGTTATTATTAGCACGTGGGTGAATTTTGATCCCATTTCCATGCAAAATAGATAACTTTTTTTCTTATAATTCTACTCTGATTTCCATTGGGGTGATAGAAATGCAGTCTTACTAGTTTGGGTTTTGCCAACCCTTCTGGGCTCTATTTGAGCTCTGAGGTGTTACATAATGAGATGCTGTCTTAGGTACTTTCTCACTGAAGAGACGTAATGCCCGAGACCCACAGTTCAAAGGAGGAGATTTTATTTTGCATCATGGTTTCATTTCGTGGACACCTGGCTCCAGTGCAGAAAAAGGATGGCAGAGAGCAAAGTCGGGGTGGGGGGTGCTCTAACCATGGCAGGCAGGAAACAGAAAGAGACAGAAGGAGCCAGGAGGGGTGGAATACACCGCCCAGCTCACATCCCCAGCAATCATCTCTGCCGATGAACTCGTGTCCTAACAATGCATCCAGCTCTGAACATTTCAGTGCATGAATCCAGTGATGACTCCAATGTCCCATGATCGATCACCTTCTAAAAGCCTCACCTCTGAATCCATGAGCCTTTCGGGGAACACTCTACACCTAAGCCATAACGGGTAGGGAGCACCCATTGCATACCTGCGGGTCTGTGGGGAATTCCGAGTCTCCATTGCACCTGAGTCTGTTTTCCAGGCCTCCCATTTCTCGGTCCCCTCTCACGTCCACTTGACTCATCTGTAGATCTGGCAACTGTTTTACATTTATAACTGGGATCCATTTTGCCTCCTTCCATTCACACTCACTACACCAGGCAACTCCATGAGGCCCAGTGCTTGGGTGCACAGTATTCAGCTGTCCCTGTACTTCGTGAGGACCCCGGGGCATGATGAGTCTACACAACCCCAACTGTTGTGCAGTCCTTACCAGCATTCCTGTGGCTCAGTTTGGTTTGGGTTATGCATCGTGGCACCTTTCAGAGCCCACACTGAGCCTGAGTTCTCACTGTTTTAAATCTGATTTGTCTCTTCTCTCCAGTTGGAAGCATCTTTCTCCTTCCTAGGTCATAAAAGTAGGTAGGCCTTTACTTAGGATCTCCCGGTACTTTCCCTGCTTTTGACCATGACATCACTTACCTGAATGCATGGATTCTGCACTTGCTGGTTTCTCAAATAGAGTAAAAGGATAAAAAGACCCAACAAATATGGATGAATAGTGCCAGTTAATGTTGAAAAGTGGTATCTGAGCCAAATCATTTTTCTTTCCTATGAACTTGATGTATTGAATGATTTTTGTGTGTCTGCTTCCTGCATCTGAAGAAACAAAGCTAACTATAATACAATCACTCATCCCTTTAAGATCTAATAATTTGAGGAGGGAATAGAGAAAACATGATCTGCCTACAGTGTAAAGCCCTTGATAATCAGGTATGAACAAAGGCACTGATAAGACAAGTGAGATCTATGCTACCCATGCCTGTGTTGTTTTTTGGGGACATTTAGTGCCCTGGAATCTGTGTCCAGAATTTGAAATTACTACTTACCATCAGCGTGAAGCAATTGGATCCTCTTTTCAAATGAGGTTGAGCAACCCAAAAAACAGCTCATGGTTGACATAAAAACTTCACCTGCAGGAAAATCAGTGTGGAGAAGAGGTCTTCTATACATGGTGCTGGTTAGCGTTTATTATTTATCTTGCAGTACTAGGGGTTGAATCCAGGGCCTTTGCACTGAGCTATATCCTAGCCCTTTTATGTTTTTGAAACAGTGACTCATTAAATTACTAAGTTGCCCAGGCTAGGCTCAAACATGTGATCTTCCTACTTCAGCCTCCCAGGGCACTTTCTCATCTGAAGAAAAATTACTGATAAAGACTTGCTGTTCGGAAAGATTGTGACCAGCAGTTTCTAGGATTCCGTCACTTGATTCACTCAGGAGTCCCCTTCTGTTACCATCTGTACCACCTGACCAGATATTCTACATACTTTAGGCAGCTCAAAGACCCAGGGGGCCCATGTGGCTGTTGATTATCAAAGAACTGAAGTACCAGTATGTTCAAAATAACTTCCTTCCCTTTCTGGGTTTAATGTACATCTTGTTTGGGCTTTTAAATTCTGTATTGATTGATTTCATCATTACTTTTAGAAAAAATTGCATTGCAATCAGAATTTGTTTTCTAAATCATGAATTATGTTCATCTGACTCTGCACCCTATTTGGCCAAGTGATGTGTAGCACGTGGACACTCCACAGAACAAACCAGCGGAGAAGACTTAACTATAAAACTCCCTCTAGGAAAACTCAGGTTTGTCAAAGGAATGAAGGCATCCTGTCCTCAGCCTGACTTCCTGGTATCAGAGACTTGCCCATTGTCACCTGTGTTCTGCACAAGGATGTAGTTGTTCCCAGTGACTTGCCAGATAATACTTTATCTTACTGTTGCATTTACTGAAAGCCAACACCAAGACCACACTTGTAGTCCATACACAGTGAGGTAAGCGGTGACACAGATTTTGTGGGGTGGGGGAGAGGAATAAAAGTTGAGAGAAACTCTTTGAACATATCAAGTAATTTATGTTCTATGTCATTGCAAAAGAAGGCGGAACTGGCTTAAACAGATATAACTCTTCAGCATGTTAAAAATTAGAAATCTCTAAGAGGCAGCTTTAATAAGACAAATAAAGGATGAGCGGTCTGAAATTAGAGCGGAGTCCAAAGAAGCTTGCCCTGGCAGGCCATACAGTCTTGTGTGTGATGGAAAAGGACCACAGCTCGATTCTGCACTTAATGCACCAGTGGAAACACGCAGATGAACTCAGCCCAGAGTTGTATTTTGGTAAGGCATATGCTGGTCAGTTCCACAGGAAAATATCTGTGTCTCCTGACACTGAGCGGAGCTATTTCTCCCTCCAACCTTCCCAGAGAAGCCCTTCTGCAAGTTGTGTGTGCAGCTCTCGGGCACTTCCCACAGCAGAATGTCTGAGTTTCTATCCAGGGTCCACAGGTCAGAAATCACAGGGTCATGCCAAAGGAATGGCAGGCAAGAACAAAGATGGGGCAGCCCTCATTGTCTCAGGGACACTGTTCCCAGCACTGGGTGCTCCTCCTTCCCCCCGTATCCATGTATTCAGTGTCAAAGCCCCTCTCAGGACCGCGATAACAAGTGCTGCTAGGAGTGCAGCCCCCAGCACAGCGGTTGTCACACCAGGTGTCACTGGTGAGTACTTCCCTGACTAGTGTCACTAGTGACACAGGCAGCAGCCAGGGCCTGCCTGGGCATGGCCATTAGGGCAGCTGAGTTGCTACCCAACTCACTTAGCCTGGCTCTGCCTCTCCTTGGCAGGGCAGGTGCACAATTCCCCCCTCCTTGCATTCTGCACACAGGAGGAGGCCTAGGAAGAGGAATGCACATCGGTGAGATACGGTCCATGGCTGGCCCACTGGGGACACAGGTGTCAGGAGCTGATGTTTGCCTCTTTTCTTCAGTTTTATCAAGCCCACAACATTGTGCTGTGAGGCCCATGTGACATAAGGTGAAGATAAGTAATAAGGTTTTCCCCTTCTTGGTCCACAATTGCCAGTGTGCTCTCCCCTTAGGAAAACATGGCAAGCCCAGAATAATTAAACATGAAATCTTCGCCCCTGGAGCTTAGACCTCAGCTGTCTTTTGACAGAGAACAGGTGCAAGCTTCATGGCAACCACAGAGAACCATCAAAACTCTTCTCAAGATTCAAGAAATTGAAAAATGTCAATCTATCTGCAAGTTGGATAACAGGCCTGGAACCCAGGGGCAGCAGATGGCAGCAGGCTCCCAAATGCCAAGAGGACCCTGGACAGAGATACTTCTGCCCTCCCTCCCTATCTCCATCCGTTTTCACTCTGTCCATCTGCTCCGGGGCAGGTTGCCCATTTAAGGACTGGGTAGTCTTCTAGGCATGAGAGGTGCTATCCTGTAGCAGAAGCATCCTGGCGGCAGGCTGCTCTGTCTGGCCACCTCTGTGAAGCAGGACAGGCAGAGCAGAGCCAATGGCAGCTGTCTGGGGCTTCATCGGGAGTGACAGTGCCAGGCCTCTCCAAGAACCAATTACTCAGCCTTGGCATCAGCAGCACTGTGAAATACTTGTTCAAGTGCTTTAGGCATTCTAAATACCAGAAGGTATTTTCCTGTGGTAATCTGAGACCATGGTATGATGGATCCAGAACATAGCTCAGGCAATGGAAATGAAGGTGGAACCAGAGGTACCAGTACAAGTAAAACGAATATGGAAGCTTAAATTTCTGCATTGCGAATTTTATGTTAGCCCACGCTGCTTCAGCTTAGTGTCTTGGTCTGCTTTGCATTGCTGCAGTGAAGTACCTGAGGCAGGATAATTAATGAAGATCAGAGGTTTGTTTTGGTTTAGCATTGTAGAGGTTCAAGACGGAGGTTTGTATCTGGTGATGGCTTTCTTGCTGCAGAACCCCAAGGCAGTGCAAGGCTTCCCATAGTCAGAGTCAGGGAGTGAGCACATGCATTCGTCTCCTCTGGCCTCTCTCCTTTGTATAAAACCACCAGGATTCAGCCACAAAACCCCATCCACCCTGAGGAGTTTATCTAATGTTAATCATTGGCCAAAGCCCTCACCTCTAAACACCTACGTAAGATTATATTGTCACCATTTCTGTTCATTTCTTTGTTTGTTATGATTGTTTTAGCAGAGGTGGGTATTAAATTCAAGGCCCCATGCACACTAAGCATGTATAACTATATCAACAAAGCTCTACCTTTTTAACATTGCACAATGGAATCAGATTTCAGTACATAAACCTATGGAAAACACACTCAAGCCATACACAAATGATAGTACTTAGCATGTCTATTTTTAAGAATAATCCACAGCAGTCACAGTTGAAAAGATCAGCGCAAAGTGTTTTGAGAAAGAGACACACAGAGAGAAAGAGAGAAAAAAGAGAGAGAAAAAGAGAAAAGGACCTACTTGGTCTCTCTAGAAATCAGTAAATTCTGTCATTTTACCTCTTAAAGATTAAACCCATACCCTACTGTAGCATTTAGTAGAATGCAGATGTTATCAGTTCTGTATGTGCAGGGAGAGATTACCTTTAACATAGTACTTTACAATGACATCACCCATTATTACCACATTTCTATGGGTCAGGCATCTTGACACTGATGATTTTATGAGGTGGCAATGCAGGTCTCAGCCACAGCTACAGTGACTTCAACTGGGGAAGGATCCTGTTAGGTAGAACCCAGAAGTCAGTACCCACAGTCAACATCCTCACTGGTTACTTGATGTCCATAAAATGGCTGCTTGTTTCACAGGGGAGAGGGAGGGCATGGGGATGAGAATGTGTACAGGAAGTCAATGTATTTTATAATCTCACCTCAGATGTGGCAAGGTATTACTCAGTTGTTCACAAGAAGGTGGGGACTGTACAAGGAGCCATTTTAGAAGCTGCCCAGCTCAGATGCTAGTCAGTGTTTGATAGTGACCATTATTATTTCCTATTTGATATTATTTCAAAAAAATGAAGGCTAATATAGCAAAAAATAGATATAGATTTTTCTTGGACAGTACTTGGCTCTGAAATTGTTTTTTGAAATAAAAGTTTGGCTTATTTGATAAGCTCAAATAGTATTTGTTTCTCCCTCAATTTCTGACTTCTCAATTACCCAAATCAAGAGAAGGCCGTTTACCAGCTAGTTCAAAGTCTCCACTAATTGAAAATATTTACTATCAATTGTAGTTGTGAGATAAAAATGGCCAATAAGTGTGTCAGTGTGATGTAACATACCTGTGCCATGAGCTACAAAGAAAAGTATCCAGCACCTCTAGATGAGGATACCACCTTTTCTTTGAAATTTTGAAGGTTATTATTTTTCTTTTTATTGTTTCTTCAGTGATCTTAACTTGGTCTTCTCTTCCCTCTTTGTTATGGTTTGTGTCTGGGTGTCCCCCCAAAGCTTCATGTGGTCATGGGGCAGGCTTTTAGAGTTTGATTGATTATGGGTGTGAGAGCTGCACCCGCCCTGGGGTGGATAGTTTGCATATGTAAGGGAGAGGAAGAGGCTGCTTGTGGCCATTCCTCCCTTTTAGTGCTTGTTGCTTTTGCTGTGTTCTGCCGCCATGAGCTGTAGCCCTCTGTCATGTGCCACTCTGCCTTGTAACCTGCCAGGTATGGACTAAAACCTCCACAAACTGTAAGCGAAATAAACCTTTCCTTCCTTAATTTTGGGCATCAGGTATCTTGTCCCAGCAACGAGAGAAAAGTAACCAAGACACTCTTGGATGAACCTTTGAGCTTAAGATTGGCCCCATTTCACAGATGAAAGGATATAGTATTGAGAGGGTCATGGTGGCAAAGCTGGTTAGCAGCACAGGGCTGTAACACTGCTAACCTCCAGAGCCTGGGGCTTTAACCATTATGCTCTACAACTATTCCATGTTCCTAGATTTAGAACATACTTTCATAAACCACTTTCTTCTGGGCCACTTAAGATAAGTAAATGTGTGTAAAAATATAAGTATGGTTGTGTCAGGTATAGTATTTTCACAAGAACCTGTAAGGAGATACAAACAAGGGCTTATCACATATTGTAGTATATATTTAAATTTATTACATGTGGCCATAAAAACCATCAAAGTACTCCCTTTTGATTCAATATACTTCTCCCATTATTCTTGACACTTTCTGAAGCAGTTCTGGGGCTCTTCCTTCATGAATGTCATTTTATTTTTTATTTTTTTATTTTAATGAGAATAAAATAATAAATATGATACAGGAATACAAATGGCAAATAAATATACAAAAAATGTCCAGCATCATTGGCCATTCAAGAAATGCAAATTAAAACAACACTGAGATTGCATCTCACCGCAGAAAGAATGGCTATAATCAAGAAATCAAGGCTGTGGGCAGCTGGGGATTTAGCTCAGTGGCAAAAGCGCCTGCCTGGCAAGCGCAAGGTCATGAGTTCGGTTCCTGGTACCGGAGAAAAACCAAAAAAAAAAAA
>NW_004955504.1:7033318-7038749 GCF_000276665.1 Chinchilla lanigera | reverse complement strand
CAAAAGCGCCTGCCTGGCAAGCGCAAGGTCATGAGTTCGGTTCCTGGTACCGGAGAAAAACCAAAAAAAAAAAAAAAAAAAAAAAAAAAAAAAAATCAAGAAATCAACTAGTAACAAATGCTGGAGAGGAAAGGAACATTTTTCCACTGTTGGTGGGAGTGTAGACTGGTGAAACCACTGTGGAAATCAGTCTGCAGATTCCTCAGTAAACCAAGATTAGGGGTCCCATTCAACCCAACTATTCCCTTTCTGGTTATATTTGCAGAAGAATTGAAAACATCATACCACAACGATGTATGTGCTCATCTTTATAGCAGTGCAATTTGTCATAAATGTATTTATAAGGCATGATCAAATATACTGTGAATGCTGCTGCTGAATGCCATCCAAAGGAAAGGCAATGTCTTAGTTACTTTTCTCACTGTTGAGATAAAATACCTGACACCCAAACTTAAAGGAGGAAAGGTTTATTTAGCTTACAGTTTCTAGAGGTTTCAGGTCATTGTTGGCTGGCTCCAAGGCAGGATGGTACGGCAGATATGCATCACAGAGGAGAAACAGTTCATGGTGGGCAGAAGGTAGCAAAGCAACAAAGGATGACCACAGCTCTTTCTATCCCTTATATTTTATACAGGATACTTAAGGTGGGTAGCACGCACACCCTTAATCCTAGTGCCCTTGATCCTAGTACTGCACCATGAATCAATCCAAGCATCACACACTCTAGATCCAGCCATCTCTGAAAAAGCCCCACTTATGACCACATGAAGTTTTGTGGGGACATCTAGACACAAGCTATAACAGACAGGTCAATAAAGTCATTGTCTGTCTCTGTCCTCTTTTACCTTATGCACCAGATCTGGCAAGATGTGATTTCTGGCTTTTCCCCAAAGTCAAAATGATCATGAATGGAAAACATTTTGAATAGATTCAGGGCATCAAGGTAGTCATAGCAATACAACTGAGGAAAGAGGACTTCCAGAGCCATGGGATAAGTTTGTTCAAAGTGAGGGGTGATTAATGGCAATGTGTCCTTTAGTGTAATAAACATTTATAAAAAGTTTAATTACTCATTGTATATTGTAATCACACCTCACACTTTATGGAAGGCTCCTTTTCCCTCTGCTGGCAAAAACATTGCTCTTACCTTGTTGGAGAGGTTTTACCAACCAAGACTAAGTTAGCTAGGTGTATGAAAATGGGTTTCCCAGTGGGGAGGGAAACCTCCTGTCCTCTCAGATCCGGGCCACACTGCCATGGCAGGCAGGACACACATCACAGAGGCCCCTCTGAGCAGCCACGCACAGCATTGTATCCAGGCTTTAGGCATTGCAGCAGCACCTGCACCTGCCTGTGGAATATGGGAAGGTAGAGTCAGAGGTGGGGTACAATAGCCACCTAGTGTGGTCCTGCACTCCTGGGACTCCCCAGAAATACTGGGGCTGGGGGAATCTGGAATCTTAGAGATGTTGACCCAAGACAAAAAACCTTCGAAACTTCCCTCACAATGCATTTTCCAGGGGTTCTTCTCTCTCTGTTGTCTCCCCAGAGCTTGTGCTCACACATGACCCACTGTGAGGAACTTGGGTTTCCAGGCCTCCTTCGATGCAGGACATCTGCTGTTTCAGGTGAGGGCTGTCCACAGCCTCCAGGTCAGTGCAGATACATCTGCTTCCAGGGCTCTGTTTTCCCCAATCTCCAACATATACTCTTTCTCACGAGCCTTTGCCATCCCCCTAATCAGAGGTGGAGTTACCTTCCAGCCCATTGGCTCTAGCTTGACCATAGACTTCCTTTGGACAAAGAAAGCAGAGTGAGCCGGCTCTAGGTCTGGGCCTCCAGTCTCTGTCCATCTCTATTGGCTCTCTTGACTTTGCCATGACCATGAGCACATGCCCCACAGCTCTGTGGGACATGAGGACACAGGAGCAGTCCTGAGCTTAGTTTGCAGTGTGGAGCAAAGCCCAGGAAAACCCAGCATAGCCTGCCTAGCTACACTGCCAACAGCCTGACCCAGGAGGGCAAATCTTCTCTGTTGAATGCTATAGAGGTTACGCTGTGATACAGCAAGAGCTCAGTGGTATGCTCATGTTAATCCACTGTTAGTGGTCAGTGATTTAACTGATCATCCAATGTGTGGTGCTTAGAGTTATAAAAATGAGAAAATATTAGGAAAAAGATGTTGGGTAAGAATAGGTCCAAAGAAGCTTGGGATAGTCTTGCATCGAAGGGAAGAAAAGAGGAAGGAAGCGAAAGAGTACCGAGTGGTCATGAACGTAAGAAAGGAAAAAATCATGGAAGCCAGGAAGTGTCTGAGTTTAGGAAGCAGCAATGGCCAGGAGCCCAGGGCTGCCATCAGTCCAAGCAAGACAAAGAGAGTGCTCAACATGCATCACATCTCCCACTATGCAAAGCACAGAACCTGTGGCCAGAGCAGGGTTGGGTGGAGGAGTGGAGGCCTGGGCTTGGAGAAGGGAAGGGACAAGCTGAACAGGAAAGACTAAGGGCCATGACTATTTCTGGAGTTCTTTTTTCTTTTTTTTTCCAAACGATTTCAAATTTACAAAACTTGCAAATGCAAAAACATTATAAACAGTGTCCTCATGCTGTTTTACCAGGTTCACATTGGTGTTTTCTCTCTTCTCTCCTCACTGTATACACACACACACACACACACACACACACGTTTTTTTTTCTGAACCATTGGAGAATAAATTATATTTATGCCAGTTTCCTTCTTCTTGAACTACTAAATACTTCAGTGAGGATTTTCTAAGAATGAGGAAGTATTTCTTATAACCACAGTACATTTTTACATTATTGATTTACATCGATGTTGCCACAATACCTTTAACTAATCCACTGTCCATTTTCCAATTTTGTTAGCTAGTGTAAAAATAACATCCTTCACACCATTTTTCCCTTCAGCATTGGGTCCAGTTGAGGATTAGATATTGCATTTAGTTGTCATGTCTCTTTAGCTTCCTTTAGCCTGGAACAGTTCCATAGTCTTTCTTTGTTTATTTGATGGCAAGGAAAGGGCCTCCCTCCACTTTTTAAATAGGATGCTTCTTATTTTGTGTTTAAGTGTCCTTGTGATTCTGTGGAGATACGCTTTTGGCTGGCACCCCACACAAGCAATGTTGTGTCTTCCTCAGTCATCAGCTTTGGGATCACATGGTATGTCAGCTCTTTCACATACATCATGTTGATTTTGATCACCTGCCTAATTTCCCACTGTCCCAAAATCTATGGGGAGATATTGGGTTAACAATATCCCTTAGCTGTTGTGGGCTGATCAGGTCCACAATCTCCCAAATGAGTGTACAGCAAAGGCTAAATAAAAAGAGGCAAATGGAATGATTTCAGGGCTCCAGGAGGATCAGAGCCCTCTCCCAGAATTCAAGATTCTCTCAGGGCTAAGACCAAGACCTTCTCTGGGTAGCCCACATTTATTTAGTTATCAGAAGAAAGCAGGGGAGTACTCAAGAAGGGTGGAGCCACTCAAGGACTTCTCCAAGTAAAGTATTAAATTAATCCATCCAGGATTCAAATGTCTGAGGCTACAGTCTTTACCTTGGTGAGGTTGGACCCACGTGTCCTTGGCTGTGATCTTGTCTTATCCCTTGAGGCTTTCCAGATTCATCCCCCATTACAGTCCTCAGTAGGGATCAGAGACCCACAGAGGTTCACTTACTATGAGTCCACAGACCATCTCCAGACAAGCAGCCTACGCTTTGGACAGATTCACAAGTAAACGTGAAAAGCCAACCTGTTAATTTAAGTCCTGCTCAGGGCTGTTTCATAGTGCTCTCCATCAGGGAGACACCTTGAGATACAAATAGCTTGCTCCTCATCAGTATTCTTCATTAAGTACCACCGAGGACTGAGCATCTATTAATAATTTTGTATGGTCCAAACTCCGGAATTCTGGTTGAAAATGATGTTTCTTCCATTCAACTACATCCTTTAGTGTCACTCATCAGCATCTGGCTGTGGCAGTAGCCCTAACTCTCTTCCTCTTTCATACATGTATTTACTTATGAATTATGGACCCATGAAGTTCTGTTTTTAAATGCATTATAGTTCATTACTGTGCTTAATTATTTTTGTGTTTCAGTTGTCCTATTAGACCAGGGGGAGTACCTTCAGATGGTTTCCATGTCCTTATGACATGATCATCATCATTTTTTAGCATTTGCTTATTTTCTGACATAAGAAAGTATTCTAGGCAAATCTTGTACCTGTTGGGCCTCAGACCTAGAACTAAACATTTCTCCCCTACTATGTGTTTGCTTTCTGTAGGCAGTGATATCAGAGACCAAGTCCTTGGCTCTTTCAGTGGACAGGGCCTAAAATACACACATGTGCTTCCATGTACATATAGATAGATACTCAAACAGGTGCAGAAATGTGTGCATACATCCATGTGCATGTGCACATACATAGACACATTTTAAAATATGAGTTCACACTAGTACTTCCAATTCCAATCCATTCCCATAGGGTTTTTTTGATTTCTTTTCCTACACTCTATATTCCCTTTTTTCCACAGTAAGATACTTGACTTTAAAAACTATCAGCACATTTACTCTCTTGCTCAATTTTAGAACACATTTACAATACCCACAGGACTTCCCTCAGTGGAACCACTAAAAGTGGGGCAGGTTTTTTTCTTTCCATTCTTCCCTCTGCATGCCTTTCCTCTCCACTTCACCCAAACCTGAGGGTGAACAGTCAAATGCTGCGTTCCTTGGCTACTCATTGCGTTCCTTTTTCTCTCACTGTGGTTATGGGAGTCACCAAAAATGCAACTAGGATCATTTGTTTAAATTCACATGTTATCTGGGTTTCTTTTCTCATCTTCCCATTCTTTTGCTTTAACTTTATTTTTTTAATACATAAGATATTAACACCCTCAAAAGTCAGAACCACACAAAAATTATAGTCAGAAAAGCATCACTTTTTGCCATATTCCTTCCACTGTTTGTAGGGAATCAACTTTCTTGTTTTTCAGTTTTTTTTCTTGTAGGAAGATCTAATCATCTTTCATTTTCTCTTGTTTCTTGCCCAAAGGATGGCATGTTACATGTGCTTCTTTTCACTCGAATTTTGTAACTCAGTCCTGTCCCCGAGCCTGTCCTTATCTGCCACAGAGCTCTTCCTTGTTGCTGGGCTCCTTCTCTTCAACTGTAATTTCTCATCAGCGCACGTTTGCAGCACGTCATGCTCATACTCCTCGTGGGAAGCTGGTGCATGCGCACAACACATCTTCATTCTTCCCGCGTCCTTCCCCCGCCCCTTCCTTCCTCCTCCTCTATCTCTTCATCCACTTCCCTTCTGCAAAAGATCTGTCTCCTTATTTCCTATTATCTATTTTTATGTTTTTATTTCTATTTTGAGATTCTTTTTTTTTTTTTTTTTTTTTTTT
>NW_004955504.1:6956552-7027123 GCF_000276665.1 Chinchilla lanigera | reverse complement strand
ATTGGGGGCGGCCTACCTGGCTCTGTGTGCGCTTTTCGGCTGGGAATCGCGGTGGTATGAGTCCGGCCCACACTCGGACCCAGGAGCGCTGCAGCTCGCGGAGAACTCTTGAGATTCTTAATTAAGAGAAGCCATGCAGTGTTTGTGTATCTGATTTATTTCACTTAATATTATAGTCTCAAAGCAGATCCATTTGCATGTAAATGATCAAGTTTATCCTTCTTTATGGCAGACTAGTAGTCCATTGCATGTCAATACCACATTTTCTTTATCCATTCATTGTTAATGGGCGTATGGGCCACTTCCAAATTTAGCTGCTATGAACTGTGCTGCTATAAACACACGGGTGTGCATGGATCACTCTGCTCTGATGCCTTTAACTCTTTGAGAAAGTGGCCTAGATAGTATTTCGCCTTGGGAGCACAATATACCACATCCAACCCAATTCCTATGGGTCTTTTGGTAATTTCCTGTACTTTGGAATTACAAATGACACTTCAGAGAATAACCTTGTGTGTATGAATTTTCAGTCTGCTGTTTTTCTTTTGGGATCATGGGGTTCCCGGGTCGCATGTGCAGGTTTCTGATGTTGCCCCTCCCCTTCCAGAGCCCTTGGGGCCACCTCACATCTCCGTGAGCAGCATGCAGGACCTGGCTGCCTGTCATCCTGATAGGAGAATGAGTCACTGGACTGTATCCTGACAGCGCGTGCTGAGACATGGCATCTCCATCTACCTTTCATTTGTTCTTCTCTTATGAGTGAAGCTGAACATCTTTTCATGTGGTTCTGGGACACTCATATCTTTCTTGTTATGAATAGTTCTTTTATGTCTTTGCCCATTTTTCTGCAGGACTTTTGATACGATGATCCTTGATTTTACAAAGTTCTTTATCCGTTAGCAACATTAAAATGATTTGCAATGTGTACTGCAAATACTTTCTCTCATTTTGTCACTAAAAATTTTACTAATGGTGCAACTATGTCATGTGAACTTTAGACATTTTAATTTCATATAAATATATCCATTTTAATGCATTAGATTTTGAGTTAGAGTTAATCTTTTACTATATGTCCATGTTATCAGTGAATTCACTCATAGTTTCTTTTAATATGTATACACTCGCTTTTTAAACATTTATATTCTCCAATCCATTTAGAGCTTATCTTTATCTTTGGTTTGTGCAGTGGGTCTACTTTCGTCTTTTTCCAATTGGAAGTCTCACGTCTCTCATCCTTTCCTCAAACCTTATCCTGCTCCTCTGATGTATCTGCCTATTCATATGTCAGTCAGGCTGAACCGTCAGGATGTTGAATTACAGTTGAAATTCTGGTGGGCCATCAAGGTATTCTTAGTTTTCCCAGCGACTCTTACTTGTTTTCTCATTTTCCTCTGTCCATTAAAATGCTTCTTAGCACTGTCCCTGGGATTGCATCACACTCTTTACCTCCTTTGTGTCCTTGTTTTCCTAACTGCTTATCTCCAAGGGGCTGCATGTCTTTTCTTCATGCAGTCAACTTTCCAAGTCCGCAGGTTCTCGATCCGCGGGTTCCACTGACAATAGATTAAGGATTGTGAGAGGAAATACTGCACCTGTACTAAACATGTTCAGATGATTTTTTTTCTGCCATTCCCTGGATAATAGAACATGACAACCATTTATTCAGTATGTTATATTAGGTATTATAAGTAACCTGAAGGTGATTTAAAGTACACAGGAGGATTGTGCAGCTTGATGGCATTTTATATAAGGCATTTTACACTATGGCGTCTTATATAAGGGACTTGAGCTCCCACAGATTTTAACATCTGTGAGCGGTCCTGGAACCTGTCTCCCTCAGATACTGAGGGGCTGTCTTTGATTCTCCTCTGTATTAATACCTCTGGCCCCATCCGCTTTCCAATGCCTTCCTCATAGTGGAGCTATGAACCTTCACCTCCTGACTGATATTCAGGGTCCCTTCCTCTCTCTGGAGCTGTTTCTTTTGGTTGTCATTACCAGTGCATATCTGTGCTTTCTCTCCACCCTCTCTCTGCTTCATCTGATCTTTGTCCTGGCTCTCCCCTGCCCCCTGCTCTGCTCCACACCTCCAGGGGTGCTTAGCTGCAGTGAGCGGGGGGCAAAAGCTCTGTTAAAATCCGCTGTTTCTCCTCTACTTTCAGCAGCTCGAAGGAAGGCTGCATGTTCTCTACTGTGTGGTCACGCTGAAGGCGTGAGTCCTGCATAGTTTTATCTATTTTCCTTTCTGATTTCACGGGTATCTGGGGGAGAGGGTTGAGGCTCAGAGTCATTGCACTGTTCTGCATTATTCTGGTCTAAACTTTATTTGGGGTGGGGTGATTTAGAATAATCTTTATTTTTTAAAGTCAGTATGTACATTACAGGTGACAAAAAAGAAAAGACCCAAAGAACAAAGTCAGTCACAGTCATAAGCAGCTTAGTTAGCTGTGGCTGAAGACTAGACTTTAGGGCCTTGACTTTTAGGCAAACTTAGAGCTGTATTTCAAACCAGAAATTGTCTTCTCCTCCCATTAGAAAAAATTTGTGCATGATCATGTCTGCAGTGTAAACAGAAGGTGCTATTTCTGCTGACAGAAAATACAGAAATTCCCCTCCTGTAATGTGGAATTTCTAGAGGGGCTTGTGCAGGAAAAGTTTTGAGGGCAGTTACTATGGAGCCCACTGATTCCACGCTTCAGGGATGATGAGGAAAAGTGGGCAAAAACTCAGAAACATGGACTCAGTGGAAATCTGAGCAGATTTGATTTGATCGTACTCCCTGGAGCTCTCTCCCATTATATTAATTCGGGTACCATTTATGCTTTGTACCTAGGTGCCCCTCCAAGAACCTCCTGTGTTCGAAGTGGGGCTTTTGAGAGGTGACTGGGCTGTGGGGCAGTGGGGCAGAATAACCGGCTTGCTGTGAGAAGACAGGCTCTGGTGGGAAGAGGTGGGTGGCTGTGGGCATGACCTGGAGAAGGATCTCTCTCCCCTTCTCCTCCCTTCTCTCCACTTCCTGTCCCCCACGCTGTGAGCCGCTCTCCTCCACCAGGCCCCTCTTCCATGCTGTCCTGCCTTGGAGCTAGCAGACTATAGACAGAAACATGAGCCCAAACAAACCTGTCCTTTTCTAAATTGTAGGTGCTGGGAATTTTGTCCCAACAATGAAAAAAGTGACTAAGACAAGTCCCAGGCTGGATTTTCTTGAAATGAATGTGATGATCACAGAGAGCATGGGGATATAGGAGAGACCACTCCATCCAACGGGCCAGGCCTGGCTCTTGGCAGTCAAAGAGTAACTGACATGTGAGACAGGGCTTGTCTCCCTCAGCTTGGAGGCTGCCATAATAATGTGGCTGGTTTATTGTGGACGGAACTCCAACAAATGCTAAGTTTTGCTTTGTTAGATTTTTCTTCCTGCTTAATGAAGACATTTCACGCAGGTGCAAAGGCTCTTTGAAGTTCCCATTGATTTTGCAGAGGAGCTGTGCTCTCTATATGAAAGTCTAGTTAGACTGAACCCTTCTGCCTCAAGTCCTCCTTCGTTTTCCCCTCCTCTCCTGGGCTGGGGTAAGGACACAGATTGGAGAAGGGTCAAGTCTTCTATGCCCGTTACTGTCCTCTGTGTATGTGGCTTATCACCAGAGCTAGCACTCCTTCAGGAGCAGCTCTGTGGCTGTGTGGTGGCTCCACAGAAGCCTCTGCACATAAATCAATGAACTTTTATGATCCTTCTTCGGCTTCCTTTCCCAACAGCGTTCCCACAGCCCCCTGCTGGTATTCTTCAGTATCCTTGGTTGCCGTACTGGGTGGGACCTTCCAAAGTGCCTGGTCTGCCGCCTTCCTAGGTGGGCCTCTCTCTAAGTGCTGATACTACACTGCACGCGTCAGCCACCCTCTCCTCTTCAGAGCTCTCCAGGAGGGGCCGGGCAGCCGTCTGCTTCCAGATGCTCCAAATTCCAGGGGACATTGCTCTGGTCCTCCTGGAGCTGCCTCGTGCTATACACTCAGCACGCACAACATGTAAGTGCCGATTTCTTCCTTTGAAAATATACCTAATTTTTTCTGCTGTCTTCCTGATGCCTCTATTCCTCAGCTTGAGAGAGTGGGGAAGCACATTCAGTCCTTCCTTCATGGTCTTGACAGTGCAGAAAGAACCTACAGCAGCCTCCCTGCTGGATGATGACAGCCCTTGTTTCAGCTTATCATTTTGAATGAATTCCTTTATTACTATACACACTCCTGCACATGTGCATCCAGTTATATCCCTGGATATAATATATATGCATATCTATGCAAATATACAAATTGCACATTGCATCGGATTATATATCTCATGCTAAACAGGGTGGTTGCCAGGTCATCTCTCCAGTCTTTCCACAGATCCTCAAACAATATGTTTACCATCTGACTTTGAGATATGTAGTGTTTTCTTCTATCTTCAGTTTGATGACGCACCCAGAGTCCTAAACCAACAGAAATGGCATCAGCCATGTTCTATTATAAACACTTTCTACTGTTTTTGACCATCTCTTCTGTGTCTATTCCAAACACCTGAGGCCATCACGCCTAATTTCCATACTGACGTATCAAAGAGCTTTCTTTACTGACCTCCTTCCACAGAGTGGAGTACCGGAGGTCAGGGAGGCACCACAGCTGGTCCAGGATCGCAGTGCTGGCTGCAGATGGGGCTCTGTGTGATGACGAACCTTGCATTCTGTGCTTTCCTGCGGCCTTGGATGCTTAGGTAACATCAGACACATCCGTTAAGCGAAAATAGACTCCAGCGCCTCCCGAAAGTACTGATTAAAAAGTTCAGTTGGGACATTGTGTTTGTTATCCTGAACACTGATGTGGATAACACTGCATTCCCTGGGAGCCATGGAGATATTATCTACATCCCCACTTACAGATGCTATCCTAAATAAAGTCTGCAAATGACGGCCCTATGGGGAGGAAAACCAGTCAGCTTCTCATTAGGGACCTGTTCGCGTTTCTGGTGCCTGGGAAGTTGATTTTTGCCACAAAGCCATTTGTGCACATGAAGAAGATATTGTAGCAGGAGCTGGGGCATGCTGCAGCGGGGCTGTGTGCAAGGTGAGAAAAAGCGTTTCAGTGTGTTGTCTATCAATCAAAGGGCAGTGAGAGCAGAACGTTGGCTTTTATGAAAAATATTGCTCTACTGGCCTTACACGAAGCACATTTTCAGCAAGTAATTATATTTGCAATGGAGGCACAAAGGGCTTTTTTTTTTTTTCCACTGAGTTTGTTAATTGTTACATCTTTCCATGGCGATAAGCCAGGGTTTAGTCTTTAGTCTTTCGTCTTTAGACGTGTTGCCATAAACCACCAGCCAGAGGATCAGAAAAGATCAGTTTCCCCTGTTATTGCAACTCCCTCGTTGCTCCTAACTGGACCATGTGCACTTTTCCTCCCTGACCTTCCAGCGCATTCCCAGCTTTCACGAGCTTTGTACTTCAGTTATTAAATTACAAAGGAAATGGAGGAAAGGGACTAAAATATATTTCTCAGAAATACAGCTGTGCTAGTGATGGACGCCGCATGTGAAGTGCATCTCTAACCCCCGCTCCTCATCACATTTTGGCAAATAAATCCAACTCTCTGTGGAACGATTTCAGTGTTAGCACAAAGTAATTCAAAACAGTGGGGGTGGGAGATGCATAATTATGACCAGAAGAAGACGAGTTTGCAAAAGCTGTGCATGAAATGATTTAGTTGGGAGAAAGCTTTTCCAGAAGCCCAGAAAATCCTTGTTTCCCTTAAATTACCCACCATTTATCCTAGTCTATAGTGATTTACATGATAATTCTATAAAAGTACTGTCGCCTAAGATGATTCTGTTTGTCCTCCTCAGTAATAATATGTTAGAACTCTTCTATTTATTTATTCATTCATGGACAGAATAATACAAAGTTCCTGCGCTGGCAGGCCTCATAAAGGGCATTGTTATGTGCCAGGGTTAAGTGGAATTGGGAGGGGATGCATGAAGGAACGTCACCAGGAAGAGTGACACATCCCATCCCCATGGTTACAGAAAGCTATCTGGACAAGATGATGGCTGGGCTGAGTCTTAAAGGGCAAGTCTGCACAGCTGAGGTGAGCTGGGGTGAGAGAGCTGGTGGAGGGCAAGGCAGGACTAGGGCCAAGGGCATGGCCAAGGGTAAGGAGAACAGGAAGAGACGGTAGGGAGAAAGCTGGTATGCCTTAGTGAGGGTTCTTTGGAGATACAAGACCAGAAGACAAAGAATGGGAAGAGAGACAGACAGACATAGAGAGACACAGAGAGAGAGACAGAGAGAGAGAGATTTTAAAGAACCAATTCATATGATGTGGGGACTGGGAAACCCAAATCCATGAAACAAGCCAACAAGCTGACAATTCAGGTAAGAGCTGAAGTTCTGGCTTGGAGTCTGGATTCCAAGTGATTCTACACCACAGATCATGCCGGCTGGAAGCTCAGGTGGGGCTCCTACACCTCAGTCTTGAGGATCAACTCACCTTTGCTCTTTCAGCCTTTAGGGAATTGGCTGAGGCCCATCCATGTTAGGGAAGGTAATCTGCTTCACTCAGAGTCATTTGATTTCAAGGTCAGTCACATCTGAAAAATATAGGCTGGTGTTTGACTAAACAACTGGGCTCTAAGCCCAGCCAAGTCAGCACATGAAATTAACCACCACAACGGAAGATGAATCTCAAACCACAGAGGACCCTGCAGAGACTGTGCTGAGGAACCAGCATCATGCTGGAGATCTGGGATTAGGCATGTAAAATAAACAGTGATTCCAGATCAGTTAGGTTCCTTACACGCTTGGGTTAGGAAGATGAGAAATTCTTTTTTATGAAGACAATAGGCACATGGAGAATCTACTTCCAAGGTCACTGTTGTGGCTGCTGCAGGAGCCCTAGTCCCTGGCTCTGTGGACCCCTCTAGCTAGCCATTCAACATCCTTAGACCATGGAGGTCAGCTTTCCCCTGAGCAAGGGGCGAGGAAGATCAAAGTAGAAATCAGGGTGTCTGTTGTGATGTAGCTCAGAAGCACAATTCTATCCTTCAACCATGTTCTGCTGGCCACACAGACTGCCCTGGTACAAGAAGGAATGGCTCTTACAGGATGCCATAGCTGGAGGTAGGCTCCTGGGGGCCATGTTGCAGATGGTCAACCTTACTAAATATGGAACAGATAGATTCTTAGGTACCAGCAGTGGGGCTGGTAGATTCAAGAAAGTGACTTTGGGGAATGATGTTGGTTAAGTAGGTTGGTGATGTAGGGAATACAGCAATAAAAAAAGGCAGAGGGAGAAACCAAACTCACAAGTTAAAAATTAAAATCTGTAAGGTGTTGCTATTGATTTGATGACTCATTTCCATCAAGGAGAGAAGTCTGCTCCCGTATTTCCAGGAGGCATTTCCACATTGATGACAGAATGAGCTGAAGGATGAAGTCACTCTCATCTCCTTGGCTTCCCCCTGAACTTCCCTGCTTTTGAATATAACTCAGTGGGAACATGGCACCCAGGGCCATGGCCGTCATTTTGTGGTAATAAGGCTGACAAATCACTATGCCTGATGTGATAGCAGGGGAGGCTGCACAGAGACTGCTCATTTGGTGACAAAATTTAGCTTCCTATCAACGCAAGAGCTTGGTATGTAAGCCATACATATTTTAAGAGTGTTGCATCCTATCACTTGGTGCTGAGCATTCCTGAGATATAGAGGGCAGAGGAAAAAGCAGACTCAGGACTATGTGAGTCCTGTTGAGTTTGGTTTGTGTGTACAGCAGCCAGGTAGACCCAGCAGGGCACGGTTAAGAGAGGACCAAATCTATTCTGTCTCTGTGTTTCCAGTGCCCAGCATGGTGTTTAAATACATAGAGCGCCTTTACTCAGTGTATACTGAGGAAGTGAACCATCAGATAAGCAGAGGGGTGGCGAAGTCCTAAACAAGGTGAAAAGAAGATACCATTTGTTTGTTTTGTGATAAAAACTCCCTCATAGGCGGAATGGGTAAAAAAGATGTGGTATTTTTATACAATGGAGTATTACTCAGCTATTAAAAAAGATAATCTTGACGCTTTTGTAGGTAAATGGGTGCAACTAGAGACCGTACTCATAAGTGAAATAAATGAGACTCACATGTGTAAACATTATATTGTCTCCTTGGTGTAGGAACCTGAAAGGCTAGGTAAAACTCAAAACGTACAATATGATACAAAAGGGAAAGAAATTGCTCAAGGGAAGGAATGACTGGAATGGGGGAAAGAAGAAAAAAGGAAGAAGGAACGCAAAATATAAATATATATATGAATAGCTGCGATGACTGTATTGCTGATGTCTGATGGTGTGTTGAAATGAACAGTTAATGCTCACAATTTTTTATGTTCTGATGTACTTTGCATGCTTGTGTCTGGTTGTCTGAGCAACTGATTTGAAGGTAACAATATGCAATGGAATTACAATGGTGAACTCCTACCATCTTGTCTAGTGAAACTTTGTATTATCTCAACTGTTTTATCAAAGAGTTATTTTCTTATTCCCTATAATGTTTTGAGCAATCTTTCATTCTTACATCTGGTAATCTGAGCAATGTAGTTGAAGATAGTGATATGTAATGTAACAACCACTGTTGATTTGTACTCTTTTGTCTTGAGACCCTGTATCTCTTTGAATAGTCTTGCTTTGATTTGTTTATGTTTGTGACACTGGTATGCTGCTACTGTTCTATTTCTTTGTTTGTTTGTGTCTCATGTACTACTCTCTGTGAAATAAAAAAACTCCCTCCTAGGGTTTTGTGACAGACTCCAGTGAAGCTTTTAATCAATGCATGTGTTATAGTTAGTGTCTATAGATGTCCCTTCATAACCACATGTAGTCATAGGACTTTTTCACAAGTGGCTGAGTCTAGAGTGTGTGATGATGGCATTAAGGGTATGTGATTAGTAAATTAGTCCACTGATTGGTTTGGCATAGCTCTGGTTGGGATTAAAGATGTGAGTTCTACACCTGCCCTAAGGCAGGTAGCCTGTGTAAAATACAAGGGACAGAAAGAGTCTGTGTCTCCATGTTTGCCTTTGCTGCCTTGTGG
Organism: Chinchilla lanigera; assembly: GCF_000276665.1. Classification (NCBI taxonomy): domain Eukaryota; kingdom Metazoa; phylum Chordata; class Mammalia; order Rodentia; family Chinchillidae; genus Chinchilla; species Chinchilla lanigera. Next base: position 7,018,020 of record NW_004955504.1, on the reverse strand, counting down.
GTACCATGAACTGTTCTCTGCTGTGCCCCCCTGCCTTGGAACCAGCTGATGATGGACTGACACTTCTATACACTGTGAGCTAAATAAACCTTTCCCCCTTTAACTTTGGGTGTTGGGGATTTTGTCTCAGCAATGAGAAAAGTAACTAAGAGAGCATGTAAAAGCTAGAGGATGTGAAAATCCATTGCCTTATGATTACATTAATTTTCTTTCACTGTCTTTCTATGCATTTCTTTCCACACCAAGCTCCCCTTGAAGGAAATGGTGTCTCCACCTTTGCAGAAGCAAACTGCATAGAAAAATGAAAATTAAGTGAACAAAATAGAATCTGCTATGTGGTACAGCTTTTCAAGGAGCCTTCTTTGAGAGCTGAAAGGTGACAGTGTAGCCACGCTGTACCTACTTTCCATATTATGCGCTCACTTGCCTTCCAGCCAAGGAACCCGGGTGCCTCAAAGCGTGTGCTGGCCAGTTAATTCCATTTGAAGAATATTCAATGGGCCCTTCTTTTATTTCCCTCTGAACTTTGAAGTTTTCTAGGCTTCCATCAAATGCTGATATACCCTGGCTTGCCCCATAAAGACAGACTATGTATGGTCAAGTTCTTTCTGTTCTCCCGCTTTCATTAAACACTAGGGATAAAGTTTCAAACTGAGGCCTCCTGAGTGAGCTCAGCCAGCAGCCATGGCCAGAGATGCACCCAGCTGAGAGTGTATATGTGAGGAGAAGCTGTGAGCAAATGGTGTGCTTGGGACCAGCGGGTGGCCCAGGGGTATTGGTAGCATCTTTATAGCTCCCTATAACCTTGGTTATTTTGCATCACCGTCCTCCCTGAGTTGTGCCATAATGTTTCAGAATGTTATATGAGTCGAGAATGTCACACAGTACAAAAGTCCAAGGCAGGTCTTGGACCAAGAACTCTCAGGTGGCATTTGAAGTGTCCCTTAGCTCTGCCTGGGTAGTTCTTTCAGGTCAAATGGTCTCCTAAGACCAGCCAGAAGTAGAAATATTTGTGAGGCTATTCAGAGTCTCAGATGATGAGGAATGACGTGCCCTGCTATTATGTCTTCTCCGGGTTCTGGAAGATTGGCGTGGGACTCGGAGGTACTTAGGGGATTGGAGGCTAAGGGGACTGAAGCATCTCCATATTCTTCTTTTTTTTTTTTGGTTTTTCTCCGGTATCGGGAACCGAACTCATGACCTTGTGCTTGCCAGGCAGGCGCTTTGCCGCTGAGCTAAATCCCCAGCCCCTCCATATTCTTCTTATGTTTAGGCACCTTGTTCCTCTGTCCTCCTCAACTACTGTCTCAGGAACCCCTTCGCAAATCCTGAGGCAACTGTTCTCCTCTGGAGAGTTTGGGTGTTTTGTCTCTAACTAGAATCTTCTGTTGCTGAGGACAATGGTTGCTATCAGAAAAAGAGCTCTAGGGGCTGGGGATTTAGCTCAGCGGCAAAAGCGCCTGCCTGGCAAGTGCAAGGTCGTGAGTTCGGTTCCCGGTACGGGAGAAAAACCAAAAAAAAAAAAAAAAAAAAAAAAAAAAAAAAAAAAAAAAAAAAAGAGCTCTATGGATCTTAGGATTTGTCTGCCCTTCAGGTTTGGGACTAAGTTAATAGAAGCATTGCTTATGACCTGGGAGCACTTGTAACACAGCCCATCAGAAATAAATTTTATCTTTTAATTATTTCTCTGAAGTCCTCTGATTTCATTTAATAAATAGTTCATTTATAAAGGAAACAAAATGCATGTTTAGGACACATGATTTAAACAGGACAAAGGAGCAGAATGCAAAAATTAAAGATCATTTTCTCTTTCTGTCACATCTCTTTAGAGCGTTTAGCCACGGGTAGCCATCTTCAATATTCCTGGTTCATCTATTAATGCTCTGTGCAGACAGAAACCTCTTTGTATGTGTGCATATATGCACTGCAAGCAACTTTCCTCTTTTGTTTTTGCATAACCCTATTATGAACATATTATAAATATAGATGAACCTAAGAACACATATATTTATCTAAATTTTTAAAACACTATGTGGTTTTCCTCCCTCCAAAGACACCATCCAATTGGCCACTAGTGAATATTTAGCTTACGCTTAATTTTCTGCTACTACACATAATCCTGCAATGATGAATAAGTCTATAAGCTTATTTGTGCACTTATACCTGTTGGACAAATTGCTTGAAATCACAGGGTAGTACCACACATATCTACTTTACATTCTGGTACTATAGTTACTTCCAAATACTCCCTGAAGAAGTCTGTACCAACTATTAGTCTTATGAATAATGTATGAAAATGTCTGTTTTCCAACTTTCATGTCATCCCTGAGTATTAGCAAACTTCTCAATCTTTGGCAATCTGATAGAGAAAATGAGAAAACAGAGTCTTATTTGCATTGTTTTTGTTATAAGTTAGAGTGAATCTCAGTTGTATGTTAATTGGCCATTTGTCTAATCTTTTGTGTGTGAACTAGTATTTCACATATTCTGCCTATTTTTTCCCTTGCTCTTTTTGAAATCTGCATGTTTCTACTCAAAAAGATCAATAGTTTTAGGATAACTTTATTTGTTTTTTTCATCATGAATAGCCTGGTGTTGTGCTTTGAGGGTATTCAGCATACACATTTAAATACTTAAATCTTTCTACAGCTTGTAAGGAGCCAGCCTGCAGCTCCTGGGATCTATTTCACATTACCAAATTAGATTTGCAATATCTGAATTTTTTTTCTCAGTGGAGCTGTCACTGCAGGAAGTAGGTAAAGAACATGGGTCAATAAAAAAAGAACATACTCTGGGGAGTGGTAACAAATCCTAGAGCAGAATTTTTGTGAGAAGAAATTCTAATGCAGAAATTGGGATGAGGATAACATAAAACAAAAATAAAGCTCTTGGGCACAACATATGCTGTCTGGGTTTGAATTTCATTCCAGCTCTTTCTACTTAGAGGGAAATCATTGCATGTCAGTTTTTGCCCCTTTATTTCTCCACTTATCAATCGGTGTCAGTTAATATTTCCTATTTAATCGAAATGGAATGTACTATTTAGATAAGCATTCTAGACAAAGATTCAGGGAAAGTTAATATTTCATGTGATTTAACTACAAATCAGCTTTATCATTTTGACCACTCCAGAATAGGTTTCTATTATTATAAAATGGAATCTCTCAGTCCTAAATAAAATCTTAGCCTTACCCAGTATTAGTTGTTCCCAGAACGTGAAGTCAGACTCCCAGCTGAAAGAGTACACGTGCTTTATTTTTGAAGATGGACAAAATCTTCTTTTCACCATAGATGCTGCCTTTCTATCCATGCAAAGTGACCCAGGACCATTGTGTGCTCTGTACACACAGAGATGACAAGCGAGATGACAAGATGTCCAGGTGAGAGACGGCAATGCTAAGGTTCCCCAAGCCCCGTTCTTTTGTGTTCTGAGGGAGGCCACAGGTGTCTTGGTGCAGTGCAGAATTTTTGGCCTCTACTCAGTGGATATGCAGGGTTGGTCTACCTCATCCTTGTCATCACTCCTGCTGAGGAGATGAACCTTTTGTGTACATGTGTATGATCCTCTCTTGCTGCCATGTGGCCCTTATTTCTTCCCCCTAATGGGTGCTCCTGTGTCTGCTCCACAATATACTGGCCCTTTTGTCTAAAGCACTTGCTGGAGTTTAGATGTGCTATATCTCCAAAGGTGCGGGTGCTGGGCCCTTGACCCCAATGTGATAATATTAAGAAGGAGGAGCCTTTAGAAAGTGGGGTCCAATAAGAAGTAATTAAGTACCCAGGAACTACCCTTGGGAAGGATCAGTTCCCATCTCACAGGAGTGGGTTAGGTCTCATGGGACTGGATTAGTTACTATAAAAATGGATTGATACAAATCAACACCACCTATGTGTTTGGCCTCTTCCTCACACACTAGTCCTGTTTTGCTGTAAGAGACACCTGACATACAGAAACTGAAAGTAGCAAAGATTTACTGGGGCCCATAGCTTCACAGATGGCAGTCCATGGCCGGTTGGTTCCATTGGCTTTAAACCTGTGGTGAGAGGGCAACAGCATGGCAGAAGGACAGAGTGAAGGAAGCCTGCTGCCCTCGTGGCAGCCAGGAAGCAGAGAAAGGGAAAGAGCCAGAGAAAGGCATAATTTTCAAAAGCGTACCCCACTATCTACTCCCTCTAACTGGATTCCACCTCCTGATGACCTATTTGGCTAGAAACTCACCATCCAGTGAATCCACTGATGAATCCACACCTTCACAATCCTATTATGTTCCAAAAAGCTCCACTTCTGCGCATATGGGATTCTGGGGGACATTTGAGATACAAACCATGACAGATACAAAGCATGCCATCCACCATGCTGTGACCCATCACGAGGCCCTCATCAGATATGTCTTTCTGAGCTTGGACTTCTCAGGCTCCAAAACCATGACCCAAAACAAACCTCTTTTCCTTATACAGTACCCAGCCTTGGGTGATTTGTTATGTCAGTCCCAAACAGAGCACCAATCAAACTTGCAGACTTATTCATTGATTGTTTTGTATCTCTGTCTTTGGAGGATGTGAGTTGTAAAAGTCCCATAGTCTAAAGCTCCACCTGATATTATCACACCTCAAAGTGCTCTTGCTAAGGATGACCATGGTCCCTAATGAAATCTTAGTGACTAGGCAGGAGGTATCTTCCCTACCCAATGAGAAATGTCCCCTAGGGGTTTGTCCTTAATTCTGGTATGGTGAGCACTGACCAGAATTTGCAGTGTCTGGTATTCTCTCAGGAGACCAGTGAAGGGTCACCTTCCCTCTGTTACCTTGTTTCTCTAAGGTAACAGTGTCAAGGGAAGTATCATTAAACAGACCCTTTCCATGTCTTTTCTTTCTGATCTCTTGCTTTCATCTGATCGTTTTTCTCTCCTTTCTTGGCATGTTGTCCTTGTTGGCTCTCTCCCCTCTGTCTCTCTTTTCTCTGCCCATCTGGTACCTCCCTGTCCACTGGCTCCTCTCTGCCCTCCACCATCCCTCTAGAACCTGTCTCTCACCACTGTTCCCTCTTTCCATTCCATCTGTTTCATTTACCAATTTTTATCAAGCCGTTGACACTGTGTAACAAATCAACCTCAGACTTATTGTCTTGAAACAACAGCTTTGGGGGCTGGGGATTTAGCTCAGTGGCAAAAGCGCCTGCTTGGCAAGCGCAAGGTCGTGAGTTCGGTTCCCAGTACCGGAGAAAAACCAAAAAAAAAAAAAAACAAAAAACAACAGCTTTGTTGGAAGGGCTTGTTATGGTTTGTGTCTAGATGTCCCTCCAAAGCCCCACGCAGTCATGGGGGGGAGGTGGGGATGAGGGACCTGAATCTAGAGTTTGTGATTCTGAGACTAAGAGTGTGTCTTAGTTACTTTTCTCATTGCTGGGACAAAATACCTGACACTCAAAATTGAAGGGGGAAAGGTTTATTTGGCTTATAGTTTATAGAAGTTTCAGGCCATAATCAGCTGGCTCCAAGGTAGGGTGACTTCACAGAAGAGAGCAATTCATGGTGGTGGAAGGCAGCAAAAACAACAAGAGAGGAGGAGACAAGCCTCTTTTGGTCCCTTATATTGTATCCAGACTATCTGCCCTTTAAGGGTATGTAGCACTCATACCCTTACTCTCAGCATTGGACCATGAATCAATCACAAACTCTACATTCAACCCTCTGAAAATCCCGCCCCTCCATGGCCACAGGAGGCTTTGGGGGGACATCCAGATACATCATAAAAGGGTGTGACTGCTGCACTTGCCCTAGGGTGCGTAGCCTACATATACTATAAAGGACAGAGTCCTGTCTCCCCTACTTGTTGCTTTTGCTGTCTTCCACTGCTACAAACTGTTGCCCTCTGTCATGTGCCACCTGGCATTGGACCCAGCCAATTATGGACTGAAACCTGTACAAACTGTGAGCTAATAAAACCTCTCCTCCTTTAACCTTGGGTGTTGAGTATTTTTTTTTTCAGCAACAAGAAAAGTAACTAAGACAGGGCTGTACTGTGTCCTGCAGGATGTTTAGCATCAACCTTGCTGTCTACCTACTAAATGCCAGTTGCAAACACTCCTTCTCTGTGTGACAACCAAAACATCTCCAGGCATCACAACCACCCGGGGGTCGGGTGGGGGATTGCCCTTGTCTGAAAAACGCTGTTTATCATAATGCCGGTGTGCAAGTCACGTTTCCATCAGTGACAAAGTACTGGAGAAAAATAACTTAGAGGGGGAAAGGTTTATTTTGGGTCGGAGTTTCTGGACATGGTCACCTGGTTCTCTGAATTTTAAGACATGATGGAAAAGCAAGGCCTTCCGGCGGCCAGCATGCAAGAAGGGAGAGAGCTGGAGAGGTAGGCTCCACCTCCTACCCTTCCCACAAGCACCATCAAGTAATAACCAACACACCTCTTCCAAAAGCCTCACCTCTGAATACATGAGCCCTGTGGGGGTCATTTTAGATTCAGCACAGGAGAGTAAGAGCTTAGTAAGTGCAGGGCTAACCAATGGGAGTAGGTTGTTTTTATCCCCAAACAAGCAAAAATTTCAAAAATGCGTGGCACTTTGTGGGCAGGTCTTTGATAGATCTTTACTAGGAAGATAATTTCAAGTGGTAAAGGAACGGGAGGGGAGAAATGACCTTACAGCTGACTGACCTTGGGAAATGAGACAACCTAAACAGCTAACTCTTGAAACAGAAATCTTTCGTTTTTATGGCTCTGGGGATCAAACTCCAGACCTCACACATCTTATACAAGTACCCTGTCATGAAGGTACACTTCCAACACTAAGTTTTATTATGCTACATAAGCCAGTTTTGCTCCTACAAATCAGTGCGCTCTTATCTGGCAAACACCTTATATACAACTACGTTATAATCTATTCTAAGAAAAAAAATGCTCTGTAGTTCTGTGGTGTGTGTGATTTTAAATAGTATCAACATGATTGCAAGGAAGAGGAGGAACTGTGATTTTGACTTGTAAATTTGATTTTGGAAAAGTTTAGTAATATTTTAAAATACTACACTAGGAGACTGAGGCAAAAGGATCATAAGTTTGAGCCCCGCCTGGATAACCTGGCAACATAGTGAGGTCCTGTCTCAACATAAATGATTAAAGAGGGCTGGGAATATAGTTCAGTGTGAAAAGCCTGGGTTAATCATGAGTGCCACCATTTTATAGATAGAAATAGATATATACATAGATAGAAAAACTGTTAGCAGAATTGGAGAAAATTTTCCAACAGATGAAGAAACAACTTTACGACAGAATTAATATCAAGGCACACACAGTGATACTGTAAAATTAGCATTTGTCAAATTACCATGGATTATAATTTCTAGTTTTTTGCTCTGCACAAGCTCGCCTCAGTCCATTATCACTGGTTCCTTGCTTCCCAGAGAAACAGAGCTCTTCCCCCGTGTCATTGTCCAGACCAAACCCACAGGCACCATATGTTCGGAATAAGATACAAAATATGGAGGAGGACTTTCGAAACACCCTGTGTCACCCTCACGTTTCATTTTTCTTGCCAGAAAAGCAGTTTTCTCCAGACTATAACTCAAAGTTACTCAACCTAATCTGAGCTGGAAAAGCTGCCATCCATCTTGTTGCCAGACGTGTAAAGAGAAGGGATTTCTGCGAAAGAAGAGTTTAGGAGAGAAATGGCTGGGTATCATTACAAGGCTCTCTGTGTGTAAGTGTCGGCCACAGTGCCAAGAAAAAGGCACCTTGAGCAGGAGTGGCTCGCCACAGGGACTCCGCAGGAGGAGACGGGATGCGCTTTTCCAGTTTCTCCTTTCCTGGGACTCATCAGCCAGGGGCGTCAGCTGTGTCTGACCCCAGCAGACCCGTGGCAGCGGACTCGCGTTCCTGGGGGAAATGGTGCAGGGGCGGTGCTTTCTGTAGGGCTCCTCTCCCTGCCCCCTCCTCGAAACCACACATTGAAATTCTGACCTCCAGCACCTCACAATGGGACTGTAGAGGAAATACGGCCTTTAAAGAAGCAATTAAATTTAAAACGAGGTCTTTAGGATGGGGTTTAACTCAGTTATGCCTGGCATGCTTTTAAGAAGAAGAGGTTGGGACACAGCTCGCAGAGAGAAGACCCCTGAAGACATGAGGAAAAGAGGCTCTTTCCATGCTGGAGAGAGGCCTCCGAGGAAACCAGCCCTGCAGACATCCTGGCCTTGGACTTCCAGCCTGCAGAACTAGGAGTCAATACCTTTCTGATAGTTGAGCAACCCAGTCAGTGGCATTCTTTTATGACACCCTAGAAAAGTAATATGCTATATTCTAAATCTCATAAGCAACCACATGCTATAGATTTGATTCCTTTACAGCAGTTACCAGTCATCACTGCATCAGGGACCAGTTCTGAGTCAATTTTTTCATGGGATGCGTGGTTTCAGGATGATGTGAGTGCATTCTGTTTATTGTGCAAGTTATTTCTGTCATTATTACATTAGATTCCAATAAGGAGAGCAACCTAGATCCCTTGCACGTGCATTTCACAGTAGGTTCAAGCTCCTATGAGAATCTAACGCCCTGTTGATCTGATAGGAGATGGAGCTCAGGCAGGAATTCTCGCGCCTACAGATACAGATGAAACTCTGCTTCCTGGCCTGCAGCTTGCCTCCTGCTATGCTGCCTGGTTCCTAACAGGTCAGGACTGGTAGTGGTCCAGGCTTCAGGACTCCAGCTTCAGAATAATCCCCATTTCTGGAGTAGCACCTTTCTGGCGCTTTATCACCAAGTGCACAAGTGAAGGCCAGAGATAGTGAAGAACATGTCCTGGGAGATGTGTACATTTCCCCTTCATTTATGGCTGGGCTGGATCAGAATTCTTCATCACCTAAGATCATAATTCTCATTATTTGTTAAATTTTACCTGTAATGGACTAGAGCAAACACATAGTTTCTAGTCTGGAAACCTCATTATTACAACATTGTGAACTTGATGAATGATTCAATTTCAGCATTCGGGAGCATAAGCTGGGTACTGAATCAGGGCCATTTTTTAAATCAACTCAGAATCTTGATGAAAAGACAGTGATGAAATGAATGAGTATAATAGTTCATTATGTTGAGTTCACGGATTAGTGTTTGGGGAAGGCAGGTTGAAGTTCTGTTCTTCACATATGGGAATTATGTCAAACACCAGAATTTCTTTGGGCTGATAAAGACACTGAGATAGGTTACCTGAGAAGTGGGGTATATCTTTCTCCAAAGCACTTTGGGGAAAATAGCTTGCATATTTTCTGGCAGGGATGCATAGTTATGCTACTTTTTTGGACCAGTGTTATTCCAGGGACTCTGCTATCTTTATGTTGATTTAAATTATTACTTCAAAGATGTTCTGGGTCCTCAGCTAATAATGTCTTCATAAAGGACAAAGTACTTAAGAATCAGGTGCAGCATATTGCAATTAAAAGAATGTCGGCTTACAGAAAAAAGAAAGGCGAGGTGCTGGCGGTGGTCAGCTTGCACCAAGCCAGGCTCCTTCCACACCTGGCCACTGAGAACTTCATGAGCCAGTGCTGGGTCCTCCCCTGAGTAATGAGGGTCCACAGGGAGACTGTTTGGAGGTAGAGTTTTAGATGCCAGAAAAAAAATCACAGAATCCCTGTGACCATGTGAGTTTTGGTGATAGAATCTGACTTTGCCTTTTGATGTGAATCTATTCTTTGGTAGAGGCTCAAAGGCATTAGGCACAAGTAATGAAATAGGATTGTATCATTTCAACTCATATAAATCTTCCCTGGAGGAGTAGGCTGTCCTCAGAAGTCAGAAAGCTGCTCCAGCTTCATACTAATGGGGGCTTGAAAGCAGTGAAGGGAACAAATTCAATCCATGGACGCTCAGCTTCCTCGCTTTGATTTTGATCCAGAGTTAATTGCAGCTCTGATAGACTTATGTGTTAGGTCATTTAGCATGTTTGTGTGAAACAGTTATTTCTAATCACTGTGTTCCTTTTATAGTTTGTGGGCGACCGTGCAAAAGAATGTATGTTCGCATGTCTTGGTTTTTCTATTCTAACTTCATAATTCAGCCCTGTTCTTTTGTATTGTGTTCTCTGCCATCTTCATCTTGAAATTCCTCCAGCCTGGTGCCAAGTGCACAAAGGTAAGCCAGCACCTGTCCTCAGCTTACTATTTAAGAAGGCACAGCGCCTTTACTCACAAGCTCCTTTATTAAAAGCCAGCAGCAGGATGTCACTCTGTTCTCACGGCACAGCCTGGCGCTGCCTAACAACACTTTGGTCAATATCTGAGCCCAGGGGCAGTGATGGTCCCATCAATTGTAATGAAGCCAAAACACTTCCATCATCTAAGGATGTCATAGCTGTGATCGTGTCATCCATATATGGTGTCTGGGGAAAGGACAAACATTTGAAAGACACACAAAGGATGTATTCATTTTATTTGAAAATTTTAAAAGCCATTAGTATTATTTTATGGATTTTCTGATGATTGGACATATCTGGGCGCTGTCTAGACCCTTATCCCTGGCTCACATCACAGTTCCCCCTCCTGCATCAGACGGTGTTTCCAGTGTGTCCTTGACCTTTGTGGTGGGTAATTACTAAGAAAGCGCTCTTGTTAGAACGCCTCACTGACTTCCTGAGCGTGTTTGTGCATTTCGAGAATACTTCTCTCTGTTTCCTACAGTTTTCTGGGAGAGCACGTTTTTTGAACTCCAAACTGAAGTTAATGAGGAAAATTGTCTCGAATTTATTAAAAACAAGTGCCACTTTTCAGAAGGTGCTTGTCTGTACAACTGTTGAAATATAGTAGCTAGGGATTTTGACATTCTAACATTGACATAATGTGGACACATTTAAAAATGAATGTATAATTCTTGTGTGATATTGCTGTAGTAATCACACATAACTAATTTACTTGAAAACTACTAACTCAAAATGTCTAAGCCGGGGATACAAGCTTATTCTTTGTAATTTTGAGTTAGACTTTTGAAGGTCCAAGAAAATCCCACGTTGAGGTTTGGGTTAGGATGCCATCAGCACTATAGATTCCATGAGAAAATGGACAAGCTAAAATATTCACAGTTCCTCAGTTTGTGTGACCAAGCTCATAGAGGAGCATTAGACCCATGCATAACAAATACAACACGGAATAAATTAAAACAGAATAAATTAAAACAGAATATTATCTGAGGAGGTAGCCTATTGCTCCTTTAGTTTTTCAAAACTATTTTATTTTTCTCAATAAAATTGTCTTTTCCTAATGAGGTTGTTCCTTGACACTCTGCGTACTAATGTGATGTGAGGCATATTCTCATCCATGAAGATTTTTTAGATTGCTGGGGCACAGGCTAATGATGACTTTTCGTCAACTTTGTTCAGTTTTCTTTCTGATTCTCAGATTTTTTTCCAAAGATTTTCGTAGTTTTTCTGCAGTTAACACTTTTGCTTAGTTTTATTGATATATTCTTATTTTTGTTCCATATCTTATTGCATACCAAAATTATAGAAAATAATAACAGTAATAATCTTATTCCTAATTTTACTCTATTTTTTAACATTTCAAAATTACATCTAAGAGCTGCTAGCTTAAAACTTAAAAAAATAATATTATGAAAGTATTCTTCTATTTGTAGTTTACTGGGCTTCAAAAGCATTAAATAGTGTTAGAATTCATTGAACACTCCTTTAGTAATAGTAGGATAGGTAGTTTTTGTATTGGATCTCTTAATACATGAAATTCTTTTAATTGATTTCCTAGCATTAACGAGATCAATAGTCCTTCATGGGGTGGATAATTTTTCATGTACAACTGAAGTATGTTCGATATCCACATTTCCCAGTGACGTTGAGTTTTAATTTATTCTGTGTGGCATGGTATAACAAGCTCCTCTATGAGCTTGGTAACACAAACTGAGGAACTTGCTCCTATTTTTCTATTTGAATATCTTACATATCGTTGGGGCTGCCTTTTTATTTGAAGCTTCATGTATCTCATCTGTACACCGGTCTGGCTCCAAAGGCTTTGCAGTGTATGGCTGCTCTTCCTGCTGCTCCTCCGGACAGGAAGCTGCCTGCCTGCAAAGCTCCAAGTGCAGTACCTTCTGATGGGAAGATCTGAGCTCACCCAGCCTCTCCTTCAACATCAGCAGATCTCAGCCCAGTTCCATCTACTGTAGAAGTGCTGAAAACTTCACCCAAATGCCAGAAATAAACATGCAGTTCTATCAGCCCAAGTTCTTTGTGTTTCATGAATTTTCATATTTCCTTTTGTCTTCAAAGTCATTTGATTGAGAGAGAATTGGGAGGCACTTTTTAAGGACTATCACAAGAGACAAACTAAAATCACAAATTCAGTAGTCAGGTTGCTATTAATTTCGGTAACAGCAACAATGATAGCAACAATTTTATTAAGAGCGTCCCACGTACTGGGCATGAATTCTCAGACTGTCTTATTGCATCCACTTTGTGTAGTGGACAACCTTATCCTTCTTTTCAATGGGTTTCCGAAGAGTTACATGCTAATGAACATCCTGTCCTGGTCACATGACAGTGAACAGAGGTACTGAGATCTGACTCAGACAGTAATTCTGCAAACTTCTGTTTATATCCTGGATTGAGAAAATACATTTCTTTTGAGGTGGGCCCAAATTGCTATGTTGCCTAGGCTAGCCTTGAGCTTGAAATCTTCCTGCCTCAGCCTCCCAGGCAGCTGAGATTACAGAGGCTTACTACCATACCAGGTTAGGAGGAAACATTTTATATATTTCTTAATCTACCCCCAGAGCTCAAGATAAGAGTCTGAATAATGTCTCAGACTTGAGAAAAATCTTTTAATGGTGAACCAGTGAAATAAACTGATAAAATATAAAGAATCATTGAATTTTACAGAAAGATTCTAAAATGAGGCAAATTCCTGTGATTAGTCCTAAGGAATATTAATATCAAGGGTTAATTAATTAACATGGGAAAAAGAATTTAAGAATAATTGTTTTACTGATTTTCAAGTGAATTTTCATATACTAGCTTCCTTAATATTTGTGTTGTAACCTACATAGGTTTTCTTAGCAAAATATTATACCTTATAAAACTGCTTCTAAAGGTAATATGAAAGGTCTAGAATTACCGCTATGCAATAGTAGAAGCCCCATAGAAAGAAAGTGGCCCTTTAACACTTTTCTTTCACAGACTTTAGGTGGTAAAAACAGGCAATATATTCTAAGACAAAATGACACCTAGTAAAATGTTTGAGGCCAAGATAAAGAAAAAATTTCTCTTGAAAGTAAAGTAACAAAATCTCATTTTCTTATTCTTCTACTTTTATTATGGAGAAAAATATCTGTTTCACAACCCTAGTTAGCTGTCCCTTAAACTAAAAGCAAGAAGTCATGTTGGGTTCATCACTTGTTTGATTTGCAGCTACTGAAATTCAGTTCCCTTTGATCTCAGCCTAATTTCTTCCATGTTTTCCTGCATTTAAAATTTTGTTTGATTTCCTTTGTTCAATTTTTACAACTTATTATCTGCTTTCTTGTTCGCAACAGCTGCAGACATCTTTGATGCTAAACTTAAAAGGGTCAGTTTTGTGATTCATTTGTATCTTAATTTGGGTGTAGGGGACCTAATTAGTTACAAATCTTCCTTTGCGAATCACTGGGAAGCAGTTTCCCGGTGTTACCCCGCACTAGTAATGGCTTTGTTAAAATTGGATGTCTCTCAGGGGAAAACATAAAACGCTGGTTCTTCTCAATTTACCTTTGTAATTTTTTTGAAGATACACTTGCAGGTGAGGGTTATTGAGTTTTAATAGCTAGTTTAATTCTATTGAAATATATTGCATTCCAAATTGTTGTTGAGCTTGTTAACAACTGGCCTTGTTATGTAAGCTGCTTGGTGACAGTTAACACTCCATACAAACCAGCCCCAAAGGCCCTAAGCACTGAGCATTCATTGGCTGTGTGAAAAAATTTATTATAAAAAAGGCAGTATGGGCCGGGGATTTAGCTCAGCAGCACAGCGCCTGCCTGGCAAGTTCAAGGTCCTGAGTTCAATTCCAGGTACAAAACCAAACAAAAAAGGCAGTGTGGCTGGGCAAACTTGGTTTGGGGACAGAAGCATCATGACAGGTATTGTTGAGCAAGGACACATGTAAGTGGAAACTGAATAAATGGATCTATCTCTTTCATGCCCTCTAAAAATCCATGGACTTGAGCAAGCTTGTAAAAATGCCTATTGGATGCCAAATTGTTTAGTCACTGTATACTCTGTCTTTATATCAATAGGGACTAATTTTTCAGTTTGTGGATAGGAAGCAGACGGCCAGCTCTGCTTCCCCATTGATACTTGCTTTGCCCTGGGTCCTCTGTGCTGGGGAGCAGGTTGGAGTTGTTGGGGGCTGCGGGGTGGGTGGGGGAGGGGAGGGGAGAGAGGGCTGCAGGAGCAGAGGGAGGATGGGTTCTGGGCTGTCAGGGGCTCCAGTGTGGACATGGTCTCTGTCCGTGCCCCAGGTCTTCATGTGCTGGAGTTGAAAGCCCATAGGGAAGAGTTAGCAGAATGTGACCCCCTGCGGTATGTAGAGGGGCAGCTTTGGGAGGTAACGAGGATTGGACGAAGTCCTTACAGGAAGGGCCCCATGACTGAATACTGGTCTCTATACAAAGAGGGGGAAAGCGCAGAAGTCAGGCAGACACACTGCTCCCACTCACCTTGTACAGCCCTGTGCTGCCTCAGGATAGGGCGAGCAAGGAGGTCGCCACCAGACAGGACCGCTGGCCCTGTACCTCTGAAGGAGGACCCGGGATAAGCCTTTTTTCTTTGTAACTCCGTGTCTGTGGAATTGTGTGACTGGTAACGGTGAACGTACTGATTCCTCAAGAGAGCTCCAATAGGTAAGCCAAAGAGCCCTCCCCCAGCCTGGGTCCCGAACGTCCTCCTTTACTGTCATCTCACTTGTCCACGAGCTTGGACCAAAGGGAGTGAGAATATGGGGTGAACATAAAAAATAAATTATGACCAGGAGGAGGCTGATCTAGGGGTTAGCTGCCAAAGTCAGGTCCGTGTCACTCGCAGGGAACCACACCCTGTCACTCCACCCTGGGTGTCCAGTGTAAATGCTCCTAGGGTGGCACAGATCCCACAGAACATCTTTGCATTGTTTCCCGAGGACACTGCACTGTGATGTCAGGAGCAACCGTAGCCACCAACTAAGCAGGGAAGTGCCACACACTTTCGTTCAGCATCCCAGGAACTGGGAGTCAATGGCGGAAAACCGAAGTGCAGTGTGGTGTGAACATCTGAACAGGGAACCGGAGCAGGCGAGCAGGAGTGCATCCCTTGGTAGTCACGGCTTACATTTAGAGTGAAAGCTTACTATCTAGGACCACCGCGATGGTCCTACAGGAATGGACCTCGTGAAAGGGCTGGTGTCTGTGAGCTTGCTTAACATCCTACACGGTAACGTGACTGTAACTTTGTCTCTGAAAGAACATGTAAGCCCCACTTTTTAAGAACCATCATTCTATACTTTGGCACACTGATTGCAACTTTGAGCCAAGCCTGGTCAAATTAGGAAGACTCTGTCTAAAAAAAAATCATCTATCTGGAACAAGGGTTCACAATGACTCAGCAATGCTAAGTATCCTTAGATTTCACATGTTTGGATTCAACCCACTGCACATGGAAAATATTCAGAATAAGATTGTTACGTTATGGCTGACGTGTGTTGTGTTGTTAGGACTACAAGGGTTGCATCTACACTGACTATATATGGGCATTTTCTCTTGTCGTTATCCTCTAAACAACTCCTTCTGGGGGATGACCGTCATCGCAGGTATTATAGGTAGAGATGATGTAAGGTATACTGAAGAATGTGCATAGGTTGTATGTAAACACCACATCATTGCATTCAAGGGGGTTGGGTACCCTTGGGTTTCAGTGTCTTTGAAGCTTCTGGAAGCTTTTCTGAGTGGTCAACGGTCCATGTCAATGGTCAAGAACGATGGATCAGAGACTGTCCTTTCTGCCTCTTTCTGATTCTGGAGGCTCCACATGTCCCTGGACTTGTGATGACATCTCTGCCGTCTCTGCCTCTGTCTTCACTGGATCTTCTGTTCTTCTCCCCATGGATCTGCCTTCCTCTCTGTGAGGACATTCATGATGATAATCCAGGATGGTGTCATCGGAGATCTTTACCTTAATTCCTCCTGCAAATGATGTCATATTCAGAGGTGACTCTGGAGGCCAGGGAGTGGAGGAGGCTTTGGGCTGGGGGTGCCATCCAAGACTGCATAGGGCAGTGCCCATAGACTGGGCACTTGGCTCCATCCTGGGCTGCATCCACATCTAAGAACAAGAGACTTCATGGTGCAGGAAGGGCTTTGCTTTCGAGTGGCCTCAGGTCAGACCTCTACTGCAGTGGCCCTAGAGAAGGCTGTTGTACTTTGTTTTGTGCTGTTTCTAGCACCTACCCTTCTGTTCCCTGACTCCAGCAAAGGACATCTCCCTCCTGGGACACATCTGAAGATTCAGTGGTGGCCCATGCTGCAGGCATTGACCCCTGGATTCTGGCAGCCACAGCCCATGGTGAGCAGCCTTGTTTATCTCTGTCTCCAATTTTGAATTCAGGAGTAAGATGGTTATCAACAATTTTAATTAAAAATGAAGCCAGACATTTCTTTCCCTGACAGAAATCAGGGCTGACTTGATTGGGTTGACAGTGATGACTCACTTGGCTAATTAGATAACGTGGAGGATATTTTCCATCAGCTAAGTTATGTCTCCATCTTTCATGAGAATATGTTCAAAATACTTGATGATTCAGAAGCCTTTGAGGATCACCTTATTGTGATATCTAGGCACTGCCCCTAGTGTTAACATCTGTGCAAGTGTCAGTACTTTCAATTATGCAGTGCACAGCCTAGGCTTGGATATCCTATTTAAAAAATATTATGCTGCAACATAAGTCACATTTGTTTCCCTGCATGTTTATGAGCATATCAAATTAAGCAAGGTGCCTTTTCAGGAAAGTCATTTAAGAAGTCTGGTAAATATTTTTTGGGGGAGGGTAGTTTTCCAGAAATTATAAAAATGTTTTTAATGGCAGAGTAACAAACCCAGTTATCATCAGGTTTATTATAACTTTTGGTTTTCAACAAAGTTACTGGGCATTCTAGCTCTGTTTTTAGTTTATTAAAAACAATTTTTGATGCCAGATTACTTAGTGATTTGGTCATATAATTTAGAAGATGCTTAAAGAATTGAGTGGAAAACATTTAACAAAACTCCTCTTTCCCTCTACTTGTGCAAACATGGTTTTCTAACATTCAACATTAAATAAAAATAAAATTGATACTGACTCCAACAATAAGCGAGGTGACTGCATCATTGAAAGATACGTGGACTAATGAGAATAGAAAACCTGCATTCATCTCATGAGGAGAAAAATTTGTAGTATTTCACTTTTGTTGGCTAATATTTATCAAAACTTTGTACCCTGATGTTTTCATTACTCGTTTGTTGTAATGGTATAATGATAACAGAAAAAATTTAATATTTAGATTGGACCTTATTGACAGAAAATTGTAAATAATTTATACATACATATAAATATTACACATACAATTTTATTCCAGAGAATATTCAAGTTCTCAGGGACAGACAGAGAGAGGGATGAAGGGAGTGAGTGAGCTAGGTAGGTCAGGACAGAGCCTGAGCTGATGAAAGTGAATAAAGGGGTGAAAGCTGAGGTTCCCTGTCCAGAGAGGTGCTGGAACTTCTCCTTGGGCTCTTCGATTTGCTGGAGATTTTCAATGCCCCAAGGGAGCAGACAAGCTGTTGCCAGGACCGTGGTGTTGCAGTCATCTTTGCTGAGCATGTTTTCCCAGTGCCCGGGTCTAGGTGATTCCTGTCCGGTGCCAAATCAGCCTGTCTCTACAGCCTGTCTCGATGCGTGGCACTGCTCACAGCCTTACCTGGATCCCAGCTGTACCCTTGTCCTGGTCAGGCATCATAGCCGCTGCAGGTTTTACAAGTGCTTATCCATGCGGGCTTCAGAGGACCTGCGGCAGCTTCAGAGATGGAGTGTGCGACTGGAAATGGTGCGAGGAGTTCCACTGTCATGAGACCAGCCTTTCTGCCTTGCTGTCTGTGCAGTCAGGAGGAATTCCCGGGCAATAGGCTGGAGGTGCTGGTGGCTTTGGTGGCCATAGGGAGTGGGACAATGGAAAGAGAGCATCCATGTGGAAATACCAAAGTATTCAGCAGAGAGTTGAGCCTGACCCTTTCATCCCATCACAACCACCCATCAGCCAGCCAATTCTTACTATGCTGCACGGGAGGGCGGGGACGAGGTCACCAATGAAAGTGTAGGCTTTGCCGGACAGCCGGGTCCACTGCCCTGGGAGGGGCAAAGCTGGTGGCTCTTTTTATACATAGCAACAGTTTAGCATAAGGAACAAGACCATCAGTAGAATGTGGGAAAGCCTGTGGGTTTTTTTTTCCATTATTAGAATTCTTTTTTTGGTGATTGTAATGTTATTATGTCTTAGCATGCTAGATTCTGAGAGATAAGATGTGCTAGACTGTGTAAACAGACCCTCTTTATCAAATTCCATGAATTCTATAAATCTTATTTGAAATATACCATATATATTTTTCCCTAATTGGAATGTAGCATATATGCTAGGATATACAGCTTACTTATATATTTATAACTCAAGCTACCTTTAATTGTCAATCAAAGAAACATCACACTTTTTAATTCTTATTGGATATTTTGCATGTGTTTAAAAAGACGCACACAGGAAGTCAGATGTTTTAAAATAGATATCATTTGCTATTTTTGTTTTTAGAGGAATGCATGCTTATTTCAGAGAGTGACACAATAATAGATGCAGGAAGACAAAAATTACAGTAAATAAAGATACTCTAGAAATACTGTTACTGTGTCATCATTACTCTTAAATTTCATTTTTATAGTCTTTTCCTGTTTAATAAATAGCTTAAAATAAAATTGCAATTATCTGATATATGCTACTTTAAATTCCACTGTAAAATTTTAACATCTTATTGGGATTTCCCTATGCTATTAAGATTTTTGAAGAAGCAGATTTTTGCAGGCTCATAATAGCTCTGTCATGTGGGTAAGGCATGATTTGGCCTTTCCCCATAAGCTGGCCCTTTCCAAGGTGTCTTTTCTTCATGTCTAATTCATTTTCTTTTTCATGGCTATCTCCTCCTCCTCGCCCTTCCCTTTCCGTCTCTCTCTTTTGCTTTCACCCATTCCTGTAAATAAAGCTATGCTGAGCACAGGCTGCAGCCTTGTGTGTGATTAATTGCACCACACAGGACGTCCCCGGGGACATTGGGATTAATGGCCCCAGAGAAGAGATCTCCAGACTGGTGATCAGGTCCCTAAGATATGCAGCAGGAGCCGGAATGTGGGATCCACCAGCCTTTTCTTCTTCAGAAATAATTTATTTAAAGGTTGCAGCTTCCCGGTAGCAACAGTCTTGTCTTGTTGGTGACATGCTGGCACTCAGGACAGCTGGAAAATAAATATAAGTAGAGCTTGTGGGACAGATTCATTCGATCACTGCTTTAAACAGACAGCCCAACAGCATTACCTGCCTGAAGGATTTGTCCATGCAACTTAACAGTATTTATTTCCGTATAAATAAAGCACAGTGCACTGTGCTTCAAACATACCCTTTTTAGAAGTGCTTAGCAATGCCCTTGGGCACCGAGCAGTGTGCTCTGTGTTAGAGTCGTCCCCTTATCCGCAGCCGTCAGATCTCTCTGAGTGTTGGCTCAGCGCTTCCCTTACCTGCGAGCTCTATCATGATAGAGGACACCAGCGCCCTGCCAAAATGTGGACCTGAGTTGTTCCATGTGTGGGTACACAGCGGGGCTGCGGTCCTGTGGACTTGATCGCCTGGAGATATTTTGACCAGTTTTATTTTATAAACATATTCATAACAGCATAATGTGAGGTTATTGCATATAGTATGTATATTATATAATAAATATATTAATATAAATCCTCATATTGATAGCTCTCTAAAAGTCTTTGTAATGAGCATATTTTAATCTAGATGGGTATTTTCTATGTTTCTGCAGAGTTGCCATGTGTGGCCAGTTGATCTATTTCCCAGAGCAGAAGTCCATGGTTTTCAGAGTCTCAGCTTGGGGTGTTTGAAATGCTGAAACTGCTTGCCAGTGCTTTGATCGGCAGAATCAGGGCTCCCTGGCCATTGTGCGTTCCCCTCGCTTTGCTATTCACTTTGTCTCGATGCCTCTGGTCACTGTGGTGCTAACCCAGGCCCCGTCTGCTTGCCAAAGCCATGCACCCCATGGACTCTCGGGCATGGCGTGTGATTCGCCCTGCATTGGACAAACACTTGCCTGAGCTGTGCGGCCCTGCTGTGAAACACACCAAGCTCTTGTCCTCCCAAGGTGAAGCCTGTGGGAGGAGGCAAGGAGGGAGGTGGCTCTGCATAGCTCAGACCCGCACCGTCCCAACCTGAACTTAGCATCTGCTTGGCCCAGACCTGCTCTTCCCAGCAGCCCTGTGATTCTGTTGGACACCTTCTTTCACATCTTCCTCCAGCGGCTGCTGTAACAAAATGAGCCCTGCACTCGGCTGGAGGCTGACACCCTGGCTGTGACCGGGCAGCTTCAAGCTGGTGCTCTGGAAGCATCACGCTAGGCAGACACAGAAACATCTACAAGCAGCTCTTCCTGGGTGGAGTGGAGAAGGGGAATGAGGGAGGAAAGTTCCGGGTGACCCAAGGCTGTGGGATATCAGCTAGTTTTCATTTCATGGGTGAAGTCCAATCAATTAATAGTGGCTGCCCTGAAGTCTGGGTAAACCAGGCTACATCTAAGTCAGAGCAAAGCTGGCTGTGATCAATTAGTAATGCTTGCCCGGAGCGCTGGCTGGAGATGCCCGCCGTGCATGCTAAGTGATATACAGCCTGCATTGCTAACAGGGGTCTCTGCCCAGAGGACCAGGGCAAACCATCCCTGGATGTCTGGCTACACACCAGGATAGGTTTCTTGGACTGTGGGTAAAGCCATTGGCCTCAGGAGGACTCTGTACCCCCGAAGATGACTATATTAGCAATTGGAAATTGCTCAGTTGTGACCATTCACAAACCTTACTGTGGGTGTGCTTTTACATCTGCATGACCAGTAAGCGTCATCATCGTCATTTCTTAAGATATTAGACTCATGGTCTTGGATCATACCCCTTTCCAAAAGGATCAGGTATTTACAAAATATGGCCTAATTAAGGATTATGTTATAAAGGAGAGGATTATAACATATTACACTACATTCTAATATATGTTACCTAATGATTTGGGATAAAAATAAATTTTGTGTATTCAATGGTACAGAAAAGACAAAGAATAAGTAATACTTCAAGCAACATAGATTTGAGTCCTTGCAGTCTTATATTAAACTGTATTAAAGGGTCTTTTTATGTTCCTAGCTTTCTCAACATCCAGGTTCTTACTCTTAATTGCTTAGAGCTCATACTTAGGGTGCTATTATATTTCATATTATGTCATTTGTTCAGACAGTGGAGGAGAGGTTGGTGGAAACCATCACAGATGATGTAAGAGATAAAACACAACGACAGGTCTCGCAGCTTTCAGGGGGTTGGGGTCAGTGGGCTCTGCAGGGGTGAACCGGGCATTTTAGGCCCCTGGGATACCATCAGGAGACAGCTCCCATCAAGGTTGGTTGCAGAGGGCAGACCCTGGGCCTCCTGCAGAATGAGGTGGAATTCAGCCAAGGCAACCACTGTTCAGTATTCTCACTCAGTGTCGGCAGCATGGGCTTCTTTGGGAGCTTTTTAGTTCTACTGATCATGGCTGGTATGTCATCTTTCCTTTGCCTCCCTTTGATCCTACTCATGCTTGTTTTCCTCTGACTTTTCCACTGTGGCTAGAGGTACTTACTTCATCATATAGTTCAAGAAATTCCGGCAGAGCTGAGCAGGAGCTTGGGGGAGGACACTGAGCAAGGAGGCAGGTCCTCTGCAGAGAGGACATCGTGGGGTTTCTCACTGCCACCATCATCACCACCATCACCACCATCACCATGACCACCAAGCCTGAAGTTTTTGAGAACCAATGCTCACTGTCCGCAGAAAGTCCCCAGTAAGTTTTCTGTCTGCCTACTTCTGAACAAAGTCTAAAGAAGCTACTTAGCTGTACAGCAAAGCCATATTCTGCCAAATCAGCTCTGTCAGCAGTAAATTTAGTGTTCCTACATTGCCTGCTTGACCCTGGCCTATCTCTTAGTTGTTCCCCAATTTTGGCAAGGAAAAATAGAGTGTTAGATATTAACCTATAAAAATCATAAAACTTTGCAAAAATAGTTTCTCATTTACTGTGTCCTTCACCTAGCCAGTAATTTAGCCTGTTCCCATGAATGTCCCAGATGCTGCGATCACACTGAAGATAAAGAATAAACAAATGAAATATCATCCTGTCCTCAGTGAGTTCATAACTTGGCCAGGACACAGGCAATTAAAAATATCAGACAGCGTGTGTTGCAGAATGGAGACAAACTAAACTTGAGATACTAAAGGTATTTTTAAAATGATGGAGTTACAGATCATCTGAAGATCGTAAAATACAGATTTTGTGTCTATAGTTTTGGGGCCAGAAGATAACATTTCTAACAAGCTCCAGGTGACCCTCCACTGCCTGTTGCAGAGATTGAGATAGTGCTCCACAGGAGTCCAATCCCAGAGACAGGGCTCCTTTAGGAAGAAAGACTTGCTGGGGAGAGAGAGGACAACTAAGATGAATCTTTAAAGATGAGCCCCTTGCTAGGGAAGATCTGGGGTAGTTTGATGTGAGGCAGAAGAAACACATCCCCAGGAAGGGAACTGTGGAAAGCCAACATGTGTTGTTTTATTTTATTTTATTTTTTGCCGTTTCTTTTTTGTTTTGCTTTTAGGAAACATCAAAAGTCCTTTTAAGAGTGAGACAGAATGGGATGGACAGGGGAAGAAGAGAAGGGAGTGTAACTAGCGCTAAGGATGGAGCATCCCTTTCACCCTGCAGGTAATGGGAAACACTGAAGGTCTTTCTAAAGAGTATTTTCATCACTCATTTTAATTTTTAATAATTATTGTTTTTCAGAGAAATTTTTAATTTACAGAATAATTCAGAAAATATTTCAGTGTCCCCATATACTGCACATCCATTTACCTCGTATGAACATCTTACCTTTCTAGTGTTTATTTTTTATAATTAATGGACTAATATTGATACACTTTTTAAAAATTGAAATCTGTACTTTATTTATTAAGATTTCCTTTATTTATATCAAGTGCCTTTCTTCTGGCCTGGGATACCATTCAAGACACTTCCCTGGATTTAGTTGTTATGTCTGAAGTTTCTTTTGATGACGGCGATTCTGACCCTAGGTTTTTATCACCTTCGCAGTTGGAAGGAGCACCAGGCAGGCATTTTGTGGGATGTCCCCTCATTGAGATTTGCTTGATGATTTTCTCAGGATAAGACTGGAGTTATGCTCTATTGGGTAGAGTATCACAGTGCTAAAACGTCCTTATCTTAGATCAAAGATGCCACCAACAGGGATTATGGCTGTTGGTGATGACCTTGATTACCTGGCTACATTTGCCAGTTTTCACATCTTTGAAATTGCTCTTCTTCCATCTCCTTTCCATATAAGTTTTTTAGAATGGAGTTACTATGCCCAGCTCACACTTCCATGAGGGATGAGTGCCTTTAGAAATTGCCAGCACTATTCCTACCAGGGCGATTTTTCTCTTCCCCATAGTTATAAATTTATTTACTAGCTTATTTTTTACCTGTAGGGGCTCATAGGTGTTTAGTTCAACACTATTTATTTTGTTGTTCAAGTTGGTCACTAGGAACTCTTTGGGTGAAGGCAATGTTAAAACTTTTTGTCACTGAGAACTCTTCCCATGGCAGCTGTGTCCCCTTGGCTGATTTCCATCAAGGTAGAGTTTGTTTGAACATTCACTTTACTCTTCGGCTCTATGAGATGTTCCAGGCCCTGTTGTGTATTTCCTGCTGCAATCTTAGAATCAGCCACTTCTCCATAGAGCCTTGCTTTCTGCCCCTGGAGAATAATGTTAGAACCCAAGATCTGGGTACTAAGTGTGCTCATTGCTAGTGCAGTACTGTTTCTCTTGGACCTTCTCTTGGAGCAAGACAATAGAAGGGCATGTATACATTTTCATAGATCCACGTATCTGTACATATTTATACATGCAGTGATTTTATCTATATTAAGATAGCCATGAGTTTGTGGTGATATCACTAATTAATTACCATGTGAATCATTCTCACCCCTCCCCTTTCATGTCTGTAAATTGCCACCGCTACAATAGAAGCTTGGATCCCACCAGCTGCTGTCCACTTCTGTAACTGCTCAAGTCTGGTGTGTAGGTGCAGCAGCGTCAGCACGGTAAACCCAGGGGTCAACCCGAGCATGCTGTTCACGTGCAGCTCCTCTTGCCTTGAGTCTGATAGTCTTTACTCACTTCCAAAGTCAGAAACTTCCCCTCACATTCTCATCCAAGGGATTGTTCAATACCTTTAAAAACACTTAGATTCTGTAGTTATGATCTGAATTCCTACTGGGATCCCCCCAACCTCTAACAGTTTCTAAAATTTGCATAAACTAAGGTTTATTCTCTGAATTCTACAATTCTGTGGGGTTGGACAAATGGATAATGTTTTGCATTTACCATCAGAGGGTCGTACAGAATTGTCTCGCTCCCCTAAAAATCCTCCGTTTCACCGATGTGTCCTCCCCTCCTCTCCTGGATGCTTGGCAAGCTCTGGTTGGAGTCTTTATAGCTCTGCCTTTCACAAAACATTACAGTATATTTAGGGGTCATACAGTATGTAACGATTTTAGATTGGCTTCTTTCACTCGGTAACTCATGTAATTTTATTTCTGAACAATATTCCATGGTACGGCTGTACCACAGTTTATTTATGAAATCCCCTATTATAAGGAATCTTACTTGCTTCTCGTTTTGATGATTAAGAATAAAGCGTAGAGACATTTGTATGAATGTTTTTGTATGGACATAAGGTGAGCTTGGACCGTGATGAGATGCTGTTTAGCTTTCCTGTCCAATTCTCCTCCAAAGTGGCTATACAATCTCACACTGCCACCAGCAGTGAATACTGCTCTCTCTGGCTCCAAAGTCTTGCAGCATTTGGTGTTGTGAGTGCTTTGGATTTTAGCCTTTCTGGTAGTTCTGTAGTGGAATCCTGTCACTTCAGCTTTCAAATCCCTGATGGCATATGATGTTGAGCGTCTTCTCATAAGCTTGTTTGCTGTCTGTACCTTTGTTCAGAGGTTGGTCCAGATCTGTTGCCTTTTTAAGATCAGAGTGCTTATTTTTAAATTGTTGAGTTTTAAGCTTTTGTGTATTATAAATACAAATTCCTTATAAGATTTAAGGTATGCAAGTATTTTTAAGTCTGTAGCTTACTTTTTTAGTTTTTAAAGTTGTATCTTTACAAAGCCAAAGTTTTTATTTTATTTAAGTCTAATTTATTGTTTTTTCCTTTAATAGGTCATATTTCTGGCATTGCATCAAAAAATCTCATCATCAAATTCAAAGTCACAAAATTTTGCTCTTAGATTTTCTTCTAGAAGCTTTACAGCATTGCATTTTGTATTTAGGTTTATGATCAGTTCTGTGTTAATTTTTACAGAAGTTGTAAGGTCTATTACAGATTTTTTGTGTATGAACTCAATGTTCTAGCACCATTTCTTGAAAAGATTATTTATCTCCTCTGAATCACCTTTGCTCCATAGGCAAACCCAACTGAATATGTTTATGCAGGTTTATTTCTGGGTCCAAGGTTGTGCACTTCTCTCTGTTGATTGCCACCACTTTTTAGCAAGTTCTGAAGTCAGGTCTTGTCTGTTCACTAGCTTAGTTCTTCTTCAATGTTGTGTAGGCTATTGTGGCTCTTTGCCCTTTCCATATGCAATGTGATACACCACTGAACAAGACAGAGGCTGAAAGTTATATGGTCATGTCAGTAAGTGCAAAGAGAGCACCTAACAAAATTCAGTACACTCTTACGGTAAAATCTCTCAACCAACTACACATAAAATTGAGTTTACTTCAACATAATGAAGGCCATATGCGACAATCCCACAGATAAATACTCACTGGGCAAAAATTAAAACTATTCTTCTAAGCTCAGAAACAACACAAAGATGGACACTTGTACTGCTTCTCCTCAAGAGAAGACTGAAGTTATGTGTAAGAAAATGGAATAAAAATCATTCAGATTGGAAAAGAAGGAGTAAAGTGATTCCTGTTTAGAGATGGTATGATCTTATCAGTAGAAAACTACCAAGACTACACACACACACACACACACACACACACACACACATTGGAACTGTTTGTGTGTGTATATATAGATATATGTATATATATGTATATATACACATATATATTAGAATAAGTTTTTGGTATCTATGAAATTATGAAATAGCTTGCTGGGATTTTGATTATTAATGGGCTGAATCTATAGATAAAGTGGGTAAATATTGTCATCTTCACAATATTTTTAATCTTTCAGCCTTGAACGTGCAATATCTTTCCAATTTTCAGATCTTTTTGATTTTTCAATAAGATTTTCTATATGTATACATACGTATACATACATGTATGTGTACATGTATTTATGTCTCATATACAAATGAGAGTTTTTATACTCAAATTCCAGTTGTTCATTGCTGGTATGTATTGTACTTCTCATACATGTAAATAGAAGGTATGATCCAAATGTGACAAATGTTTGAATAAAATAATTCACTATAGTAAAAGACACATTTCATTGATCTTCCTCAAAGTACTCCCCCCAAAAAACCTTATCCCATCATTCTTGCCACTTTCTGAAGCAGTTCTGGAAGTCCTCTTTCCTGAGTGTTTTGAGCTGCTCTGACACGGCTGCCTCAGTGCCCCAAATGGATTCAAAACGTTGACCTTTCATGGTCATTCTGACTTAGGGGAGGAGCCCAAAGCTACATAGTGCCTGGTCTGGTGAATAAGGTGGGTGAGGACACATCATCATGTTTTTATTTGATAGAAATTGCCATTAAATGTTTTCAATTGTTTTGAATTGAAATTGCCATAAATGTTTTCAATTGATTGAGGCCAAGGCAACCAGAAAAGATTTTTTTTTTTTTTGTCTTTTTGAGACAGGGTCTCGCTACGCAGTTCAGGCTGGCCTTGAGCTCACTTTGTAGCCCATGCTGGTCTCGAACTCACAATGATCCTCCTGCCTCAGCCTCCTGAATGCTGAGATTACAGGCATGTGCCACCATGCCTGGCCCAGAAAAGACATTTCTGAAAGAGGACTTCCAGCGCTTTTTGCAAAATGGGCAAGAACAATAGCATTAAAAAAAAGGCTATCCAGCCCCAGGCCCATCTCTTAGCTCCATCTTAAAGGGCCAGTGGCCTGGAGGCGGAGCTGGGGTCCTTCCTCGATGGAGGGCCCGAGCGAGTTCCTGAGCTGGTGCTGCGTTTCCTGCAGTTCCCAGCAGGCCGCAGGCTTAGGCCCCACCCTCACACTGGCCCTGGTGCTGGCAGTGGCGTGGGCCGTAGAGCTGAAGCCCGCAGCGCCATCCATCTTCACAGGCCGGCCCCTTGTGGTAGCCGGGGATGTACCCACACAGGACTGTGGCCGAAGCCACAGGGTGCCTTTGGACCTGAAGGCTCTCGATGTGGAGGCCTGACCCAAGGAAGGGTGTGTGAACCAGAGTATCAGCATTTTCTATAATGACCGGCTCGCCTGTATCCACATTGCAGTGCAGCTGGGATGCCTGTACACGGCGGTGTGCCACAGAACGGCCTCCCCCAGGAACCCCTGGGGATGCTGAAGAGGCCTGTGGAGCGCTACATCCGCACTCCGGAGCCCGCGGGGCTGGCGGTCAGCGACTGGGAGCACTGGCGCCCTGTGTGGGTGCGCAACGGGCAGGACAAAGATGTGTGCCGCCCGCGGTCCCGCCAGCTGGTGGCCAGTCGTCACCCTGACTGGCCGAAAGACCGGATAGTCAAGCAGGCACAATATGAATTCGAGTTTGCTGCGCGGCAGTTCATGTTGAAGACGCTACACTACCTAGAGTCATTCGGAGCTCAGCACCTCTGGGGCCTCTACCTCTTTCCTGACTGTGGTTAGTCATGACTAGGCACAGAACTGGGAGAGCTGCACCGGCCACTGCCCTGAGGTCCAGGTGGCTCCCAACGTTCAGCTGGCCTGGCTGCGGGCGGAGAGCACGGCCCTCTTTCCGTCTGTCCACCTAGGTGGGACTCTGGCTTCCTCTGCTCACTGCGGCAACCTTGTCAGCTTCTGCGCTCAGGAGGCCCTCCCTGTGGCTCAGAGCCATCATGCCACCCATGCACTCCCAGTCTACGTCTTCACGCGACCCACCGCACCCATACTGGCAGGCTCACGGGGCTGAGTGAGGTGGACCTCTTTGCTACCATCGCTGACAGCGCAGCCCTCAGTGCAGCTGGTGTCGTCCTCCGGGGCGACACCGCCTAGCGCCTGGGAGGGCACCTGATGAACCGCAGTTGAGACCTGAGGGAGAGCTCAGAGGGACTACCCTCGACTAGCTGAGGACGCACTTTCACTGCCAGTGCTACTTGGGCTGGGGTGGTGAGCAGTGCCAGGAGCATGGGCATGCTGCTGGAGGTGCCAGTGGGGGCTAGGCCGGGTCCCACCTCACCAGCCTCCTGGCTCTGGGTGCCATACCCTTCCTGAGACCTTGTAGTGGTCTCCCACCTGGCTACCAAGCCAGCTAGCCTCTGCTGCAAAGGCTCTCCTGGGCACAAACAGAGACTGACTCTAGGGGTAAGTTTTTTCCATTGTGTATTTGAGGTGAGAGGGTGTATTTTGAAGGGGATGCAGGGCAATGTGTCTTTTACTCTAACAAATTAAAATTTTTAAAATTTAAACATTCACTGTATTTGTATGATATCCTATGCATACGCATATGTCTATATGTATGCTCTTATGCATTAACCTTGTGTATTAGTCACTGTGCTACTGCTGGGACAAATCACCAGAGAGGTTTATTTTGGCTTACATTTTCAGTCCATGGTCAGCTGCTTCCACGGCAGAACCAGCACAGGAAGGGCCTGGAAGAAGACAGCTGCTCATCCCATGGCACCCAGGGAACAGAAAGTAGGAGGGACGAGACTGCACCCTTCCAGTCACTCCCGCTCCCCACTTCCAACCAGGCAGGCGCCCGTCCTCGCAGCACGCTCAGCTTCAGAGCTCAGTGGTGGATGGATCCCCTGATGAGCATAGTGCCCCCTGGGTCAGTCAGCTTCCTGGGGAAGAGTCTTTGGGGGACATTTCAGATCTAAACCGTAGCACCTTGTGTCTTGCAACTTTGCTATGACTGTTTTTCAATTTTAAGGATTGTAGTTGTTGATTCTGTGGGACAATTTCATTTCTTTTTTTACAGCCCTTCTTTTCTTTTCTTGTTTTTTTTTTTTTTTATTTTGTTTTTTGTTTTTGGGTTGTTGCACTAGCTAGGACCCCAAGTAAGATCTTGAATAGGAAGAATAAGAAAGATACCTTTCCCTGGCTCCCATAATTCAGTTCTTAGATGATTGTTTTCTCAGTTATGTGAGAAATTGAATGGAAAAGGGAAAGGAGGTGGTATTCCAGTAGTCTAATTAAAAAAATTATTTCCCCAAAACCATAGCAGGGAGGACTTGAAGGAAGAGATGGAGTCAAAAGAAATGACCCTGTAGAACTATCCATCCTCAGTGAGTCTCTGTAGAACCGAGTGATTGTCAGGATGATGACGAGAATCATACTGCAGTTACAGGGGCTTCCACAGGACTGGCTTGTGCACCAGGGTGGTGAGGGCCCTGCTCACCAAGGAGGAAACTCTTAGAAACATAGAACTACTCTGAATGCCGTTACTCACATCAAAGTTAATATCACACATCTTTGTGAGATATATACTAACACTGGTGTGCCCCTATGGATGAAGAGGGGAGTATGGGGTGGTAAAGTGACTTTTATTTTAAAGAGAAAGGAAACCAATAACAAAATAACAACAATGAAGACAAAAACAAAACAAAAGAAAGAAGGGAAATGTATACATATATATATATATATATATATATATATATATATATATATATATATATATATACAAGGATAGCTGGGATAATTGTACTGCTGATGTCTATTGGTTCATCAAAAGGAACAGTTAATGGTTGAATTTTTTTGACCAGTTCTGCATGCTTATATCTGGTAACCTGAACAACTAATTTGAAGACAACAATATGCAGTATAAGAACCACTGTTGGATTCCCACCGTCTTGCTTGGTTGAGTGGCTTTTCAAGGCTTGCCTGGATGTATGGTAGAGACAGGATTTAAACGCTGTCCATCTGGCCCCAGCATCAGCGCCCCTGACTGCACATAATTCTTACACATACTGTACTGGGGGAGGCTGTTCAGCCTGAGGTGCATGGTGTTCTATAAATGGACAGGCTGTATCTATTTGTTTTTTCAGCCAAGTGCTTGAAATACTGGTGTTTATCATAATATTCTTTGTACATTGTGAATATCTGAAATTTTCCATGGCGTCTATTGTATTCCTACTTAAATGCTATGAATATGTTGCCTTGACTTTCTAATCGGTGGTATGCAAAATTCTGGCATTGGAACTAAGCCATGTTTGTGTTACACGTACGTCTCTGCTGCATCTGTCACAGCACTGAAAACTAGGGAAGGAACCTCTCCAGGTGTCGGGACTCTTGAAAGAGGCCTGCATAATTGGGGAAGCCTGGGAAGGACTTCTTTCCTCCGGTTGCATGCTACATCCTGCAGATGCCCCAACACCTGCGGACTCAGGTGGGGGGCGGAAGGCAAGCCCTGGCCCCGGGCAAAGGGCAGACGCGGGTGTCAGGCTCGCATGGGGTGTGAGGTACAGGTGCAGAGGGTGCTCCGAGCACCCACAGCATCAGCCTGGGGAGCACCCTGGGAGTAGCAGAGCCACTGTAGGAGAATGTGACACAGCCACAGGACAGGAGAAGAACCCCGCTCTCTTCCTCCATCCCTGGCCCCCAGGAGGGAGATCCGAACTGGAAAAGCAATTCTGTGCTAACACTAAACTTTTCCATCTTCCTTCTTCTGGCTATAGGAGCTCGTAAAATCATCAAATACTTTCAGTTGGTCTTACTGATCAAGAAATGAAAGAAAATATGTTTTTAAAAATCTCTTGCAATACTGAATTTGATTTTTATTCTTTCCAAAGTCCAACATTCATACATAAAAAGGTAGCAAGTGGCGTTTAAAGAAGAAACATAAAAGATACAAATAGCATGTGTTGGCATTACAGTGTTTATTAGTGCAGAAACTTTAAAATAGATAAGAACAGAAGTAAAGCATAAATAGGAAATAATAATGCCTGCTCATGTGTCATATCGTCTTCCAATCTCTTTCTTCCAGATGTAGAATTAAATTGTAAACACATTAATTTACTCTGTTAAACCTAGACTTTTAAAGTACTGACTACAGTTACGTTTATTTTAAATGTGTGTCCCTAGTTTGTTATACCATGCCAGGTACATGGGAGGTATGCATTAAATACTGGTGAAAAATGGATTTTAAAAGCAGCCTGTATGTTCACTAACGACAAGTGCGGTATTTACATATGAGAGAGCACTACTCCG
Source organism: Chinchilla lanigera (assembly GCF_000276665.1). Lineage (NCBI taxonomy): Eukaryota > Metazoa > Chordata > Mammalia > Rodentia > Chinchillidae > Chinchilla > Chinchilla lanigera. Next base: position 6,986,274 of record NW_004955504.1, on the reverse strand, counting down.
CCATAAAGAAGAGTACACTTGAGTCATGTGTAGGAAAAACGGATGCACCTTGAGACCATAATGCTAACTGAAATAAATCAGACTCACAAGTTTAAACATTACGTAGTTTTTCTTATATGAAAAACACAAATTATAAATTAAACGTAAATAAACACTAGTTAATATGAAGTGGGGAGGTAGAACTTTCTGAAAAGGGAAGGGGATCAAAGGGGTCACCAAAATATAAGGTGCGTGTTTCAATTTTTAAAATTAGTACAGTAAAAGACACATTTCCCTGAATCCCCGTACCAAGTCTCCCCACTCGCTTGAAGCACACCTATCCCACCATTCTTGCACTTCCTTTATTTTATGTATTTAGTTTTTTGGTATTGGGAATTGAACTCAGGGCCTCACACTTGCCAGGCAGGTGCTGCACCACTGAGCTACATCCCTTGCCCTTGAGTTCAATTCTTACATTCTTGCAGCTGACATTCACTCTTATTTCTGCTTTCTTGTTTTCTGCTATTTAAAAAATTTACCCCTCCCTGTTGATGTAGATTTTATTTCCTTTGCTCCCTGTCATGGCATCTTACCCTTGCCTGCTAATTTGAAGGTGCACAGCCTAGTTTTATTCTCCCACTACCCAGTGCTAACGTTTTGCCAGCACTCTGGAGTCTGATTTTTGTAAGTGTTAGTGAATGAGTAGCTTCTGCTTTCCCTTTAGTCATCTGATAAATTACTGGGCGCTGTCTCATTGATGAAGCCCCTTCTTCTTCTTAGACATCATAAATATTAATGGGGATATTTTGTAGGTGCTAAGAGCACAGCTGCTTGGCAAAAAAATGACATTTTAAGGATAGGTGCAAGGTCTAAAGGTACCTTTAAAATGTACATCCGTCAGCCACCTGGTTGCATCTCAGCTACAGTATCGTGGTTCCACCAAGGGTCTTTCAATCCCAGGGATTGGTTATTTCTCAATTATGTTCTGGTTTTGCTCTCAGCAGCTACTTCAATAACTGCAACTCACCCCAAAAACCTTTTCTTTAAAAAAGCAAAGCTTTAAAAAATAGAAAAACCTGGAAAAATATCTTCTCATAATTATTTTCCTACCTGCTAATCTTCTTGGAAATAGGCCAAAAAGAAAGTTGCGAAATCCTTATTATATAATTTTTCTGAATCCGGTTAAACTCTCCCTTGATTAGTGAACACAGAACACAGAGAAATCGTATTCCTTGCCAAAAAGTAGGTTGAAGCCTGGTGAGAATACATGTTACACCGTTACTTCAAAAGTAGGACAATGTTATAATCACAAACATTTCACCTGTTTAACAAACTGTGAACTATCCTCATGTGATACAAATTTTCTCAATCGTGTTCTCTCTCCTCTCTCTCTCCTTCTACCCTATTGTTTCTCTTTCCTTCTCTCTCTTATGTTCCTGTAGTTTCATTTATTTAAAGTAATTTCTATGATTCTTATGATATGCCAGACCATGTGATGTACAAACCTTTTACAAATATTAAGTCATTTACTTCTTGAACACCCTTACAGCTATGTGGACATTGGTTCCACACCTATCCTACAGATGAGAGGGCGGAGGAGGCGAGTCCAGAATGGCTGTTCCGAGTTGTGGTCCTGGCTATCACCCTCTACTGTCTCACCAAGGTCTAGGTAGGTCTTAGGGCGGCAGCAGGGCGTGAGCGAAGAGTAAAGCAGCTCTGAGTTTACAGCCCTGGTCGGTGCCTGACTAATTGCAAATTAGTGGTTAGCAGAATTATGGCCCCAAGAACAGTGCACATCCTCATCCCTGGGGCTGTGAAGATCATGAGACACCACACTTGAGAATGTGGTATCTTCCATGGTGTATCAGTCGCTTTTCCATCACTGGAGCAAAACACCCAGCACCACAACTTATGAGACTCTGTTTCCGGTCTGTTGGCTGGCTCCAAGGCAGAAAAAGCATGGCTGAAGGGCCGATGACTGCTCATTCCATGTCATCCAAGAAGCCGAGAGGGAAGGGAGGAACTAGGAGCAGTGGTGCACCTTCCAGGCCACACCCTGGTGGCCCACCTCCAACCAGACTCCGCCTCCTAACAGCACACTGAGATACCCAACTCTTTATGGCTCAGTCCACTGAGAGTGGAGCAACACTGTGACCTGATCACCCTCCAGACACTGAGACTTTTGAGCTCCAAACACTGAGACCATAGCTCATGGCAGAAGGATTTCACAGATGCAACTAGGTTTACTACGCAGTTTTAACGTGAGGAGTTTATCCTGTATTATCTAAGTGGATCCAGTCTCATCACAGGAGCCCTTAAAAACAGAGGCATAGGCCAGGGATATAGCTCAGTGGCACAAATGCCAGCCTGGAAAGCTCAAGGTCCTGAGTTCGATTCCTGGTACCAAAACAAAAACAAAAACAAACAAAAAAAACCCAACAAAAAACAGAGGCATGAAACAAAACCAACCAAGCTTGGGATGTGAGAGCCATTCACTACGCCTTTGCTGGCTGGAAGAGGGAGGAGGTGAAGCATCAAGAGATGGGACCTCAGTCCCACAGCTGTAAGAAGCCGAGTGCCCTCAGCAGGGACAAGGCCCTAGGAAGGGGTTCCTTCCCCAGACCTTCTGGGAAAGAGCACTGCCAAGAGGGCAGCCTGGAAGAATCCGAGTGTGGACCCCAGCCATTCCTTTTTGGACTTCTGACCACAGAAGTGTGAGATAATACATTGGTATTTAAGCTGCCAGGTTTGAGGGGCATGGCTCTGGGTCAATAGCACACTACCACAACTGCAGACAAGCTCTTTCTCAATGCCAAGTCTGTTTCTTCACCTGTAAGGAGGGGTTCATAGCTGGTGTGTTCCCCAAAGATTAAATGTATGCAGAGGACCAGTCTGGGATGGTCCCTGGAATGACAATAAGAGTTCAGTGAACACTGTCGCATTTCACAGGTATAAGGAACATATCAGGGCTGGTTGTCTAGCTCGGTAGTAGACCATTTGTCTACCATGTGCAAAGCCCTGAGTTTAATCCCTAGCATCATAAAAAGAAAAAAACAAACAAACACTCCCCTGCAGGAGTAGAGATTAAAAGAAAAACTTCAAATGTGGGAAGTGGCATTTTATCTGAACTTCAAGCAATAGGCTGAATTTTGGTAGATAATCCAGCTTAACATTTAACCAGTAAAGAACGGAGAGAAGAAAACCTCGCAGTGTATCCAAATCTATCTCACATTGCAGACAAGTATAAATTTGCATTTTAATGGGCAGAAGAAATAACCAATGCCAGACTGTAGCACCTTCCAGAGGCAAATTTCAATCCAGGGAAACAAAATAGAAGCAAAGAAAATGCAAATCAGTGTGGAACATGCACTGCGGTTTATAGTCCGTATGTCTGTATGGCTGAGCTGGCAGGGCAGCGCCAGCCAGGGTCTCCTGTTTGTTCAGTGCTGTCTCATCTTCTGCTGGTGCAGTGAAACCAAGCTGTCCACATGAAACTCACTGGATACCCCACAAAGGCGTAGATCACACATCCACATGGGTAGTTCACATCTGATGGATCTGATGTAACAACGACTGCTTTGGTGAGAACTCAAAGGAGACAAGTTTGTGAAATGGAGCCGCTGAGATTTTAAGTAGTATTAACTGTGAGGAGACAGCTCTGCCGTGATGTTGGGGAGGGCCAGGAAAGAGGAGAGGCAAGCTGAGGGCACAGGTGGGGTTGTTCAGTTCCTAGGACGCCCACGGCCAGCTCCCTTCAAGCTGGGGCTTAAAGCACCTACTTACTCAGTCCTGAAGGCCAGAGATCAAACATGAAGGGGTGGGCAGATTGATTGCTGTTTGAGGCTCTGGGGGAAGCCCTTGCATGCCTCTTCCCCCCTTCTGGTGGCTGCTGGAAACCTTGGGGCTGCCTTGGTACCAGTCTCTGCCTCTGTCTCCACTTCTGCGTGGTTTTCTCCTCTCTTCTTCTGCCACGTAGGAAGACTCTGATCACTGTCTGCAGGGTTCACCTAGACAACTCAGGAGCGTCCTATTGCAAAATGCATTAGTACACTTGGAAAAGTTCTTTACCCAAATAAGGTGACCTTCACACATTCCAGAAGTTAGGGCCTTGGACATATAGTTCAGTTGCAGGGCAGAGGCGGGGGGCATCACCAGTCAACTCATTACAGGGACTGTGCAGCTATTTTTTAAAACCCACTGAGAAATAGCACACATGTTCATAAATGTGGGACTATAGGAGAAAGTAAGGAAGTTCAGTGTTGCCAATTTATGTGGTTTTATAGCTGCATATTAACTTAAACAGCCCATTAATTTAAACAACCAAAAATTTTCTTCCTTAATTTGGATTTCAGAGAGATATGAGTAAAATCTTCTACCTGAATAGAAAATCTCATTCTTAAAAGGAAAAAAAAGATTAAACCTCTGAAAAAAGTTGATCTGTTTTAAACATCTGGAATTCATTAACCTTGGCTCTTTCTTCATTCAATACTGGGAAAGATTTTACCAAAATAAAGAAAACCAAAAACAATTAAACTTGTTATTTTTCTATTTTGATACTGATTTTTAATTTGACTATAGCTCTTATTGGCCCAGTGATTTTAAAACTGAGATCAGGCATCTGACTGCAAATTTGAAAATAGAAGCCAAGTACTGCCCAAACTGAGGCTCAAATCCATGACCCTGGGATTAAGAGTCCCATGCTCCGCTGAGCTATCCAGGTGGTTGGGTCCAACAATTTCAAATACCATTTGTGGTGATTCAGTATTTTTTATTTTGATATTTTAAAAAGCACATTTTTTGTAAAATCATTTTTAGCAAGATTTATATGAGATTAAGCTGATTTCCAATTATCTTAATAGTTAATACACACTATAATATACTGTAGAGTTAATACACTATAGAGTTATACTGTATAGTTAATATATACTTATAATATATATAATATACTGTAGTGTTTTACAATGTAGGATGATACAAAAATATAAAGTAGAATCTCATTGATCAAAGAAATTCACATTATCACATGTAATTTTAAGGGGCTGAAATGTAACTAGAGTTTAGAAGGAGAAAAATAGTAGATTTTCTGTGAACAATTTTAAATAGGACAGCTGAGAATCACAAACTGTACCTTCAAAAAAGAAATGGTAACATTCCAACCACAAAGTGGCATTATATTTTTAAATTCAATTTCTGGATAAAATCCTTCCATGTCTAACCAAAGCCAGTTGGGTGACAAGTAAGTAAGATTTTCATTGGCTCTAGAAAAAACAAGAAAGAGCTTTCCTATAAAAGTTTCTTATAAAAATAACAGCACCACTAACAATCTGAGCTATTATAAAAGAACATTATTTTCAGAACACTGAATGTTCCTGAGTGTTCAAGTCCAAGTACTTGACTAGTCCAAGTAATAGATCTATATGTGTGTATGTGTGTGTATAGGTTGTGTGGGTGTGAGTGTACATAGGTGTGGTGCTACCCGCTATGACTGTTGACTTGTGCTCCAGTTCTCCTCTTTATAGCACATGTAATTTGTCACCTCCTCTTCCCTGAAGTTGCCATTTGTCTCACTTTAACAGGGACCTGGTTATGAGTGATGGGTAGGAGCATCTACTTGCATGGAGGACACTTCACTGCCATGTCTCCCTGGGCTCTGGTGACTAGTCCAGCATGCTTTGCACGGAGGAAGGTGTTCATTCTCTTACCTTTCTGAAGACTACTGTGGCACACAGCTCCCCTGGACAAGGTAGATGTGCAACATGAGTTTAAGTGGATGTTTGTGACTCCTGAGTCGTGACAGATGACAAAAAATAGCTGCACATTCCTCTTATCACTCTATACTTGTTGCTTTGCAATGTGACCTGTTGCTCATCAAGGAGAAGATTCTTTCACAGCTTCCTTGAAGCTGGGCCATATTTGTGACTTGCTTTGGTCAAGGGAATAAGAAATCCATGAAGGTATGGGCAAAGACCTCCTGGAGCATCCCAACTTTTGCTGGACCCTCCTGCAAAGAATATGACAAGAACACTATGCCATAGAAGAGTCTCTAGGGAGAGACCAAGTGAAGAATGGACTGCTGAGCACTAGCACCCTTTGCACGTGTAGAAATAGGTCTGCGTTGAACCACTCAACCCCAGTGAGGTGAAGACTGCAGCTATGTGAGCCACCTGGGGCAAGACCAGCAGAAGAACCTGCTGCTGAGCCCAATCGTAACTGCTGACCCACACAGCCATTAGAAAAAGGCACTTGGTAGCTTTGAGCCACTAAGTTTGGGTGGTTTGTGTGTGGCAATGGATAATGATACAACATAAACTGATCTGATACGTAGGTGTGTGATTGTATGCAAGATAAATCTGTGTAAATTATTTCACACACATATGCACAGACGTATATATATAAAAATTTTTATCTTATCAGTAGACTAGGAAATCAGATCTAGTTTTTGTTTCATAATTAAAGAAATTCAGATGTTTACAGAAATTTTCCTCATTTCTATCAAGATGAATTCAGCAGATAGCTAGATTAAAGAAGTCTAAAAATGGACTTGTGGAAATGATTCTCTAGTAGCTGATGCTTCTGAAGAGCAGAAAAATGATATTAAAACCAAATTGTGAGGTTAGGAGATCAGTATCTTTGTTTTTTTTCTCCTTTACACTGATCCATCCCAGAATGTAGTATTTGATCTATGCCAGATGAGACTGAGACCACCCTAGGGTCAGGACAGACGGCATCCGATTGCCCACAGGACTTTCTGTCGCCTCCCAGGAGCTGCTGGGAGCAGTGAAGCCCCACCCATTCGAGCTGAAGTGCAGCATCCATCCGCTTTTCCTGCAGGATGTTTAGCATAAAAAGTTATAAAGAACTTTCTAAATTACTTCATCTGAGCATGTGGAGGTTGCCTTACAAGAAAAGAAATCAGAGTTCAAGCTGATTATAGCCTGTGGCTAGAAAGAATAAGATTGGCTCAAGTGGAAAGGTGTTAATTAAAGGGGAAACCTCAATGGAAACTATCTATTAATTTTCAGTTGTTGCCATGATAAATGACCAAAAATGTGTTAGGTTAAGATAACTCTGATAAATCTGGGCCTGTAATCCCAGCACTCAGGAGGCAGAGGCAAGAGGATCACTGTGAGTTTGAGGCCAACCTGGGCTACAAAGTGAGTTCAAAGCCAGCCAGAACTGTACCATGAAACCCTGTCTCAAAAGGACCAAAGGGGGAAAAAAAACCCTCAAATTTATTACCTTATGTTTGTAAAAGTCAGAAGTTGGGGACATATCTCAGGTTGAATCAGGTTATGGGCCAGACTGGACTCTTTCTTGAGCAGAGGAAAAGTGTTTCCTTGCTTATTCCAGGGATGGCATAGTTCAGTTCCAGGAGTGGCCAGACTGGGTCCCCAGGTCCCCCTTGCTGTCACCTGGGAGCCACCTTTGCTCCTTCCGTCTCTCCAGTCCCTGCCCTTTGCCCCTTTGTCTCAGAGCCAGACATTTTCATTGAGTGTTCTCACAGTAGTGTCTCTGATTCACTCCCCTATCTTTCTGATCTGATTATAAGAACTCATGCAAGAATTTTGGACCCACTCAGATAACCCAAAGGAATTCTCTTACCTCAAGGTAGGTAACCTTAAGTCTGCAAAGACCCTTTGCCATATAAAGTGACATATTTACAGGCTGCAGAGACCAGGATGTGGACAGGAAGGTGCCATCATTCAGCCTACCATAATCTATAAAAGGGTAGGCGGTGACTGGAGGGAAGGCTGTCAGGGTCTTGACCGGCTTGGTCATATTTTGGGCCAAGTTCAAGGAAGGGACAGAAGAAGAAATCTGGGTGCCTCTGTAATTAGGGTATGTTCCTTATGATGAAAACTGAGGTTCATATGTGGACTTTATTTTTTGTCATTTTAATAGTAACCTGTGACTTTCCATAATGTCTGCTATTTATTACTAAATTATGTTTAAACTACTTTGTACTGTTGGGAAACTGCTTCATAGATGAGTGCTCAGTGTTACGCCTTTGAGTGACTTGCTGGAGAGGGGATAGGTCTTGGGAGCTTCCGTCTCTCCCTGCAGTGACCAACCCCAAAGATCTCTCAGTGCATCTCCTGACTCCTGCTGGGAAGTGGTCCTTCCCTCGAGGGTTTGCTCCCCTTCCAAGATCAATGTACGTGGCTGCAGCACTCTGAGGACAGGAGAGGGAATGCATGTGCATTCATGGGGCTCCTCACAGGAGTCTCCATCAGTGTCAGGTAGATACAATAGGAATCTGATAAAAAAGTAAAATCTTCCATTGGACCCGATCCCTGTGACCTAGTATAAATGTCCATAACATGTGCTTTTCCTTCTGATGTTTTTTGGTAGTTGGAACAATGGTACCATCACAATGGTACCATGCCCCATGCCACCTCCAATGTCTCAGGCTTCCATACACTGACTAGGAATTTAATCATTGTCATAGGACCATGTCCACTGGCCACCATTCTGGTCACTGTCTAGGAGCAGGAGTTCATGGCTCCTGTGTCACATGGGCCTAGGGTTCTACTGCCCACGTCGGGAGTCCAGAACCCAGTGTGTCAGTTTGCTCAGAGGTTAGCAAACTTTGGAGGTATCAGCCATGGTAGAACATTAATAACAGGCACATTTATTAAACCTGGATGCCAATTTGCTAATTTGCCACAGGGGACAAACTCTCTGGTACAAGGATGCTCGTATCCAAGGCAACCTCTCCTGGAACAGCAGAGTTTGTGCAGACTGAGAGCAAGGGAGGGTGAGGGTTTGCGGAAAGCTGTAGTCCTATTGCATCGCTCTCAACTTCTGCAGATGATGCCCCAGTGATTAGAAGACTGTTCTGTACTGTTAGTGTGGTTTTACAGTAAATGATATTCCTTGGGTTTCCAGCTCTCCACACTCCCAGCAGGCTTGTCTTGAGAACACATTGCTTCATACACATGACTGCAATATAGTTGAATAGGTAACAGCTTTTAGATTGTGTTATCAACCAGCGTTGCTCCCAGTGACTTGTATATCAATAGCAAGTCATCTGGGGTAAATTAATTTGATCTGTGTATAACTCATCCATTATTGATTATTTACTTCATTTAATTCTGGAAAGCAAATGGTGTGCTTTATTGCAGCACTTATAGTGTACTGCTGAGCTATTTACTGTATGGTTCTCAGACCAGCAGCCCTGATCACCTTGGAGCTTGCCAGAGATGCTGATCCATGGTGCCTGCCATGGGCTATGGAATCCCAGAATCTCTAGACGTGGAGTGAACATCCTTCAAGAGCAATTGTGAGAACCCTGCTGTGATGGTCATACTCATGCACTCTAGGTTCTTTATCCTGCCTAATCTGTGTAAGGTGAGTCCTCTTGGGAACATTACTTAACCTATATAAGACTCAGATTCTATGGCTCACTGATTGTGTCAACTTGAGAAGTGTAGACACTTAACTAAATCGGCTCAGAAATTCTACACCCCAGGGTGTAGAAGACCCACCCTAGGGCAGTCATCTGAATGGTATAAAGGGGAAATGAGGAAGGACAGACTTGCCTCTGTTCTTCAGAGAGCACCAGTCTTTGCTTTCAGCTTGGACATCATCTCCTGGCTTCTAGTGCAGTCTGTTTAGCTTCTGCCTTAGATCCTTCAGCTTCTGGCAGAGACGCTTCAGCCTTTTGTCACAGACCCATTGGCCTCATGATATGGACTTGCATGAAACACTGCACTGAACTCCAGACCTTGGACTGAATTCTTCAGTCTCCAGTGTGCAGACTGCATGCTTCCTCATCCAACTCTGTGGCTGACAACCATAATCCAAACTTATAATTTCCTATACATTTGTATATCTTGTGTTATATCTGTTTCTCTAGTAAAACAATGACTGATACAGGTTCCTTGTCTGTAAAATGAGATTAATACTACATCTTCCCACACACAGTCCTTGTGAGGGTTTACTGGATCAAGACATGCAAAGTGAACACTGAACAATACCTGATGAATACAAGGCAGCTTCTTATGTGTTTGCTGTTGTTATGCTTCCATTCCCGGGGTGACAGGGTGGGGTTATGAAATGTCTGCTTGAGGTGCTCAGGGCACCAAGAGCTCAGCATGCATGGTAGACAGATGACAGGGAGGAGCCTAGATGTGGCCCCAGGAAAACAGGGCCAGCATCTCCACCACTTGTCAGTTCCAAGGCCTTGAAGAACTCCATCTACCCAATCCTTTGCCACATTAGAAGTATTGGCTTTTCTTTAAGTTGCAGAAAAACACACGTAGTATAAGATTTACCACCTTAACTGTACTTGCAGCACACCTCAAGAACTCTTCCATCTTGGCTGAGATTCTGGGCCCACCAGACTGTAAGTCCTTACTTTCTTCTCCCCAACCCCTGGCGACTGCTACCCTACTTTCTGTCTCTAGGACTTGAACTCCTTCTAGTTCTTCCTTCTAGCAAAATCCTACAATATTTGGCTTCATTTGCCTGCCTTATTTCATGTCCTATAATGCCCTCGAGGTTCATCCACATTGTATGTGTATCAGAGATTTTTCCTGTTTGAAGTTGATGATATTCCATTGCATGGAGGTATCTTGCCTGACACTTCTAAGATCACTGTGTTTTCAGTTGCATGTCTTAGCATCACCCCAGTGCTGGGTCCTGCTGATATCCCAAGAGGAGAAGGAGTGGCCCACCCACTTAGAATTGGACTAGTTATATTAGACAGTAAATTCAACATGCTTCAAAGTGTGGCCAATTTAAATAAAGATTACAGAGCTTGGAAAGCACATGGCTAATGTTTTTGATTTTTTAAAATTGCATGACTAGCCAGGTGTGGTGGTGCACACCTGTAATTCCAGCACCCAGGGAGACTGAAGCAAGAAGATCACAAGTTCCTTTCTCCCAGACCCACCAGCATTTGTTATTGGCTGATTTCTTGATGATAGCCATTCTTTCTGGGGTGAGATGCAATCTCAGTGTTAGTTTAATTTGCATCTCTTGAATGACCAGTGATGTTAAACATTTTTTCATATATTTTCCGTGTATACTTCTTAACCTGAGAAGTGTATATTTATCTCAGATGCCCATTTTTCATTGAGTCTTTAAATTTGAGGGGTCTGTTTTTTCTTTAGTTTTAGATATTAGTCCTTTGAGGAATAATGGACATATTTTTCCCTATTTTGTGGGATATTGCTTCACTCTTTTGCTGTGCAAAAGCTTTTTTTTTGGTAGAAATTATGCGGTTCCATAGTTTTTTCTGTTGCTTCTTAATCCACTCAAATTAATTTCACAATTCAACACTTTTTAGGTGGTTTCTTTATTTTTTATTTTTTCAGTTTCTACTTTAGGCAGTAATGGATCAATCTTTAATAGTAAATCTTCACTTGTTGAACTATGAAGGAAAGCATAGACCACAAAGGGACCCAGATTCAGTGGCCTGTGCCTGCAGACTTCATTAATAACTGTCTGCAGATTAGCAGCTATCTGGTCACTTGACATATCCAGTGTCACTATTTTGATCATGAGAAAGTTCCCTCTTTCTTCATCTACCTGACTTTCATGTCCAGTTTTTCTTCTGAGCTTTGGAAATCTTTTTTTCCATTTCTTCTTTAATGGATTAAGGTCAGGCATTATTTCTGGAACAGCTACATAAAAGTCTGCATGAATTTCATCATCTAAAATCTTCTGAATCAGATTAGTTCCTCCTGCAAAAGCAACTCCTTGTCCTGCTATTTCAATCTCTGGTGGATTGTTAATACTGCAACTTTGTTGACTTCTAAAGAAAATGGATATGGAAAACTAATAACGCTGGCAAATGCTCCCACTCTTTTCTTTTTCCCCAGTGCCATATCCAGTGTCAAATCAAGAAAAACTCCTTGTTTCAGATTAGTATAGTCCAAAATTTGAAACTTCTTAAGTAAGTGAATGGCTTTCTCCACCTCATATGTCTGCCTTGGGTATAAGTGCTTTAAATAGACATCATCCTCAGGTGCACCTTCCATGTATGGGTATGGCTTTATTTTTTCTATCTCATCTTTCATCTGATGGTTTTTCTTTGGCATCTTTGTTGGCTTTCTTTGCAGGTTTTGTAGCAGCAGCAGCAAAATGTCTGCTAGGCACCTGAATGTTTACAGAACAAGGGTAAAGAGGTGTCTGATGAATCATCTTGGAAAGGCCATGTCTTTAATTACGTGTCGAGACCCTCCGAGGCATCTAATGGCCGCCACCGTGTTAACCATTCTGGATTGTCTCAAAAGCTTTTTAACAAGATGAGATCCTAGTTTTTGATTTTTTGTAATATTTCCTGTGCAATCCGGGTTTTGTTCAGAAACTCTTTGCCTACACCTCTGTCTTCAAGAGTTCTACCTATTCTCTCTCTGAGCAGATATTGGGTTTCTGCTTTAATAATGAGATCTTTGAAACATTCTGATTTTGAGTTAGTGCATGGTGAGAGCTATGGGTCTAGTTTTAATGTTCAGCATGTGGAGAGCCAGTTTTGCCAGCACCATTTATTAAAGAAGCTATCTTTCTTCCAGTGAACATGCTTGGCCCCTTTGTCAAACATAAAGTGCTTGGGGTGGTTTCTGTATCTTCTAATCTGTTACACTGATCCTCGGGTCTGGATTTTCTGTTTGTTGGTTGGATTTTTTTTGCCAGTACTATATTGTTTTATTACAGTAGCTCTGTAGTATAATTTCAAGTCAGGGATTGTGATGTCCCCTGCCTTGCCTTTGTTGCTCATAATTGCTTTTTCTATTCTAGGTTTCTTCTGGTTCCAAATGAATCTTAGGATTGTTTTGTCTAATTCTGTGACATAGACTATTGGTATTTTGATTAAGATTGCATTCAATCTGTATACAAATTTTGGGAGTGTGGCCATTTTCACTATGTTAGTTCTTCCTATCCAGAACCAAGGAATATTGTTCCATTTTCTGATATCCTCTTCAATCTCTTTTTTCAGAGTATTGTAGTTTTCAATGTAGAGACCTTTTATTTCCTTCATTAGATTGATTCCCAAGTATTTCATTTTTTGGATGCTATTGTGAAAGATGTGAATTCCCTAATTTCTTTCTCAGTGAGTTTTTTGTTTGTGAATGGGAATGCTTTTGATTTTTGAATGTTGAGTTTGCATTCAGCTGCACTACTGAATTTGGTTATTAAATCTAGAAGACTTGTGGTGGAGTTTTGAGGTCTTCTATGTAGAGTATCACGTCATCTGCAAATAATGATACTTTAACGTCTTCCTTTCCTACTGTTATTCCTTTTGTTTCTTTCTCTTGTCTAATTGATCTAGCTAATGTTTACAGAACTATATTGAATAGTTTTCCACTGTTGGTGATAGTGTAGACTGGTGTAACCACTATAAAAACCATTGTGGAGATTTCTCGAAAAACTAAAACTAGAGGTTCCATTTGACCCAGATATTCCCTTTCTTGGTGTCTTCCAGAAAGAATTAGAAGCATCATACCACAACAAAATATGCACACTCATGTATATAGCAGCACAGTTGGTAAATCTTGGAAAGAGCCCAAATGCCCATCAGTGGATGAATGGATAAAGCAGGTGTGGTATTTTTATACAATGGAGTTGTCTTAGTTATTTTTCTCTCATTGCTGAGACAAAATACCCAATGCCCAAAGGGAAGGTAGCAAAGATTAATTTAGCTCACAGTTTGTGGAGGTTTCAGTTCATAATCCTCTGGTTCCAAGGCAAAGTGGCAAACTTCCTTGGTGATGGGGGCAGCAGAAGACAGCAAAAGTAGCAAAAGTAAAAAGGGAGGAGCACCCCTCTTTTCTGTCCTTTATATTATATGCAGACTACTCACCCTAGTGTGAGTGTAGCACTCACATCTCCAATCCCAGTGCTAAACAATAAACCAATCACAAACTCTAGATTCAGCCCCCTCCTAAAAGCCCATCCCCTGTGACCACATGAGGATTTTGGGGGGACATCTAGATATAAACTACAACAGGAATACCACTCAGCCATAAAAAAGGGTAAACTTGAGACATTTCTAGGTAAATGGACACCTTTAGACCATACTACTAAGTGAAATAAATCAGACACACATGTTTAAATATCAGATTGTTTCTTGTCTCTAGTGTGAGATACTGAAAGAATAAATAAGGATCAAAATATTTTTTAATAGATATTCAGAAATAGGAAGAAAATATTTAAATGGAAGGGGAACAAGGGAGGGGACGAGGCAAGGAAGGGAAAAGAAAAAAGAGAATAGAAGGAAAAAATGGAAACAAAGCTTTTGTAAATAAGGAAGGGAAGAAGGGCTCACGGGAAGCAATGGGATTGGAGCAAAAAGAGGCACCAAGATATATTATGTACAGATGCAAATTCCACATGATCACAATGCATATCTAAAATGTACCAATAAAATGAATTTTTAAAAAAGAGAAGATCACAAGTTTTGTTTGTTTTTTTTTTTTTTTGGTTTTTCTCCGGTACCGGGAACCGAACTCATGACCTTGCACTTGCCAGGCAGGCGCTTTTGCCGCTGAGCTAAATCCCCAGCCCCGATCACAAGTTTTAACCCAACCTGGGCAACTTACTGACACCTTGTCCCAAAATACAAAATGAAAAAAAGGGCTGGGGATGTAGCTCAGTGCAAAGGCCCTGAGTTCATTACCCACAACCACACACGCACAAAAATTTCACATCTACATTATGTTAATTGATATTAGAAACAAGAAAATGCCAAGTTAGCAACAAAAACAGACAGACAGACAGACAGACAGACAGACAGACAAAAACAATAGAAACTAAGCAGCAGAGCTTTGTAAAGCAGAGCTCCCATCAGTCCTGGACCCAAGGGGAAGCTTGATAAAAAGTAGGACTAATTGGTCAGGACAAGTCATACCCTGATGTTCATTTGCATTTTCCTGCTTTCTAGAGAGACTGAACGCTTTGTGATTCTCATTGCTTATGTATTTTTTCTAATGAAATGTTTATTCATACCATTTGCTTGTTCTTTTAATCCAAATATTTTTTTTCTATTTGTAATAACCAGTTTTTAACTATAATGTTATGGTGGCCCTTGGTCTATCATGCATTTAAAATAGGATTTTGAGCCAGGTGTGGTGGTACATGGCTGTAATTCTAGCACAATGTGAAGCTGAGGCAGGAAGACTACAAATTCAAGGACAGCCTGAGAAAATTAGCAAGACCTTGCCCTCAAACTAAAAAATGGTAACAGGTTGGTGCAAAAAATTAAATATCCTGTAGTTTCTCTTACCTGAGAAACCCAAAGTATAAATAAAGAGTCAAAAAAGGGAAAGATGGTAGAAAACAGGAGACAGAGATTTTGGAAATTGGAAAGAGGATCAGGTGACGGAGTGGAGATCAAAAATGATCCAGCTGGAATACACCTTACCTACAGTTCCCAAAGTAAATGTCAGTATCACGTGCATGTGCAAACACCTAGAAAGGAAAAATAACTAACATCAGGAGAAAGGGGCTGGAGATGAAGCCCTAGGTTCGATCCTTAGTATAACTACAACAGCAACAACAATAATAAAAAATTAAATGGTGTTTGGGTGCCTGTGTCTGTCTTTCACAAATTGCTAATCTCTGTTCATTTTTCTTTTGAAATGCTTTGTGTTTTCTGTTGTCCTTTCTTTAGTTTTGAAAATTCTCTCTAAATTAACATTAACTCAGTCTTACATACGTTTATTTGATCATTGCTCTGCTTTTTAATTTTTTAATTTAAAGATAATAAAAGTAATAAAAAACATTAGAAACCATACAGAATTTCACTAAACAATATGATAGGAATTCAACCATGGTTGTTATACTGCATATTGTTGTCTTCAGAGTAGTTGTTTAGATTACCAGATAGAAGCATGCAAAATTGGTCAAAAAAATCAAAAGGAGGAAAAATTTAAGCATTAACTATTCCTTTGAATAGACCAGTAGAAATCAGCAGTATAATTATCCCAGCTATCCTGTATATATACATATTTTGTTTTCCTTCCTTCCTTCTTTCTTTTCTCCTTTCCCTCATCCCAGTTATTCCTTCCCTTTGAACAGCTTCTTTCACTTTCACAGTATCTATTGTGCCTTTTGGGTTTTTAAGAGAAATAAATCAGACTCGTGTGTATAAATATCATATTGTCTTCCTAGTGTAAGAACCTGAAAGAATAAATATTGCTTTTCTTTTAATACTGTTTAGGGTCCTTTTGGTCACATAGAAATGTAAACTTTTAAGTAGTTTTATTTGTTAATCTTTCCTTTGAAATGTTAAATTCCTCTCCAGCTCATTTTTATCGAGCGATACAGAAGGCATGCGGTAAACCTCGTCGTTTGATGAGTTTTGACAGATACATGCCTGCTCCAGCCGTGCAGGTGTAGAACATCGCTCTTCCCCAAGATTCCCCTGGCCAGGTCTCGGTTCAGCACCGTCCTGGTTTCTATTGCTATAGAGTAACTTTGCCTCTTCTGAAATGGCAAAGCCTTCTGATATATACTCGTGTGTCTGTCTTTCCACCACTATATAATGTCTTTGTGTTTTTATGAACAAAGCCATTATGCATATTCTTGCACAGCCTTCGTGGGGGCACATTTTCCTTTCTCTTGAGTAAATGGCTAGGAGTGAAAATGCCAGCGCACAGGCAAGGTGCATGTTTGACTTTCTAACAAATGGTTGTCCAAGGTAGCTGTATACTTTCCACTGCACCAGCAGGAAGTGGGAGTTCCAGTTGCTCCACATCTCCACCACCACTTATCTAATCCTTTAATTAATTCCTATGCAAACTCTGAGACAACAGAATCTAAACTGATCTTTTCCTGGGGAATTAGCTACTTATCCCTGTACAGTTCTTCACGTAGCCCATAATTGCACCATTGCTGTAAATCCTAAAATGATTTTATATATGTTCTTCTTTTTCTGGGTCATCACCTGATTCTGTTCATTTCCCTGGCTCCAGTATCACTGAATTTTCCTTGTGCATTCATAACATGCTTCAATAGCTGGAGTGGAAGTCACATCTCTGTACTGTTTGCGCTCCAGAAGATTGCCAGTTATTCTCGTGTATGTAATCTTACATGAAGTTCAGCTTCCTAAAAATTGCTTTTTATAAACCAAGTCATGATAGAGGAATAGAGGATAAAATTAAAATATTATTCTAGTCTCCTAAGACATCATAACCAAAATCTTATTCTTTAAAGTTTCATTTTTCTTTTTGATTGACACATAATAGTTGTGGGTATTTATGGGATACAGTATGATAATTCCATATATCTATATGATGTGTAGTTATCAAGTTAGATAATTGCCATTTTTCCACTTTTCACTGGTTACAAGGTACATGACTTTCATTTGGGCAGATCTGTACATATGTGTAAACATACACTGGTCATTTGCACCTCCCATGGGCCCTCTCCCCCGCCCTCCTCCTCATTTCACATTTGAGGGGCTCAATGCATAGAATGCATTCTGCAAATGTCCATGCCCCACTGCCTGCTCGACACTCCTTCCCCTGTCTCTGCTTTCTTCTCTCTTATCTAATCACAGTCTCCATCAATTGCTCCTCTGTGTTTGGATGCTTCACATTCCTCTTTTAGTTCTTCAGGAAACACACAGCCTGCTGCCGTGAACTGTAGTCACCCCTGCATGTAGGACACGGAACCTGTTCCACCTTCACACTAACTGTATTTTGGTCCCTCCTGGCCACTGTCCCTCCTCCCCTAGCCTCCACCTCTTAGCGTCTCATCACTGACATGGACTGTCTTCTCTGGGGTGCCGTATTGCCCCAGACAGAGCGGCTATTATCAACAGAGCAGAAGTAACAGATGCTGGCAAGGATATGGAGAAAAAGGAGCTCCTATGCACCATTGTGGAAATATGTTCTTATAGTCATTAAGGAGATTTCTCAAAAAACTAAAAATAGGCCTGGCATGCGATATATCCAAAGGCATGAAATCAGCACACCACACAGGTCTGCATGCCCATGTTCACTACAGCATAATTCACAACTGTGTCCTGGTGAATGAATAAAGAAAATGTAGTCTATATGTACAAGGGAATATTATTCAGCCACAAAAAAGAGTGAAAGCTTGTCACTGCAGGAAAATACACGAAACTGGCAGACATTGTGTTAAGTTAAGCCAGCCAGGTATGCAAAGAGAAATGCTCACATTCTCACCTGCACTGAAGCCAAAATCTTTTTCTAAAAGAAGAACTAGGTGTCATCACACAGGAAAAGCAGGAAAGGTGTTTTAATTTCATATCTAGCTGGAGTTCAGAAGTCTTTTTAATTAGACCTTCAGGCATCGAGGGAATTCCTATGAAAGTAATTTTTAAAGTCTATTTTTGCTGGGTGATTTACATTTCTTGTTCATCTGCCCCAAATATGACCACGAGGTTATTAAAGCGGCTGCCAAATGTGCCCTGCAGAGCTGTCAGACTCCAGCACGACGTCATCTCCAGGGTCCATGCTATTCTCCAGAGCTCCTCACCTCCACAGAGCCACTCCCACTGACATGTGCCACGGAGATGACCTTGTGACCACAGGCTGTTTCTGGAGGAAACTGTTGTTGCTTGCGTCAAGAATGGAACAGTAGACTTTTGAGGATCTGGGAAAAGTTCCTAGAGATGAATTTTCAGAGATATTGTGTCTGGCAGGGGATCTCTGAGGAGGGGGTGGGGGCCCCTAATGACCTTCTGTCTCTCTCTCCAGGTTCCTGCCCTCACTCCTGCATAGCATGAGGAAGTGGGGTTCTTGGTGGAAAATGGCATCAAGAGTGACATGGCACAAAGGGAGAGTTTGTGTAAAGTGTAGCAAAGGCAGAGGAAGCATGAGCACAGCTATCTTAGCAGCAGAGGGATGCTGCAACATAAGGAACTTCCCCACTGAGCCTGAGGCAGTCTTATACTTATAGCAGTAAGCTGGCTTCTAAAAATAACTGCTTCACTGATTGGTGCAGCCTAGGCCAATGAGGGTTTTAGCCTTTGTTTCTGGAAAGGGGACAAGGGTAGTTGGAGATTTCTCAAGCAGTAAGTGTAACATTTTCATAAGGGTGCAGTAGGGAACATTTTTTAAGCACATGGTACATGATAAGCCTGTGATGATTTGAAAGTCTTAGACAGCCGGGTTTTTGTCTCCCTTTGCCCTTACAACACAGACTGAAGTCCATGATAGTAACTGATGCAATACCACGTGATGTATTTTCTCAGTGTTCCTGGAGGAAATCCAGACAGAAAATGAGAAATGCTATTTTCTAGCTTCAGCAGGTTGTCTTCTGGTCTTTGCCAGCCAAGGAGAAATTTGGAAATTTATATATTGCTGGTGGGAATACAAGATGGTACAGTCACTATGTGAAATGGCCTGGGGAAAATAGAATTCCTGTAAGATCCAGTTATTCCACTTTTGGATATACACCCTGAAGAAGTAGCAACACGAACAAGTGTTCGTATAGTTGTGTTTAGTCAACATTATTTACAACAACTAAACATGTAAAAGCAACCCAGTTGTGCATGGACAGATAAATACATGAACCTGATGTGGTACATACATCCAGTGGAATATTATTTAGCCATGAAAAGGACATTCTAACACATGTTACAATGTGGATGAACCTGGAGGGGCATTATGCTAAGTGACATATACCAATTATAACAGGATGAATACAGCTTGTGCAACTTTACTCATAAGAAGAACTTAGCATAATCAAATTTATAAAGGGGGTAGAGTGGTGGTTGTCAGAGGCTGGGTTAGGGTGAAGGAGTTATTGTTTAGTAGGAACAGAGTTTCAACTTTGCAAGGTGCAAAGTTTCTGGAAATCGAGGAGAGTTACACAGAGATGCAAGTGGACTCAGTGCCACCGAGCAGCTCGGTAAAATGTTTAAGTGGCAAATTTTATATTGTGCTCATTTTGCCATGGTTCACACAGATTTGGGGCTGGGCATATAGTTCAGTGGTAGAGCACCTGCCTAACACAGGGGGTGCTGTGGATTCGACACCAGCACGGCAAGAAAAAATAGGAGAGAGTGAGAGAGCAAGAGAGCAAGAGAGAGAGAGAGAGAGAGAGAGAGAGAGAGAGAGAGAGAGAGAGGAAGGGAGGGAGGGAGGAAAAGAGACAGAGAAAACAAAGAAAAATTTTAAAGTAAATTAAACAAAAAAAGTCCAGAATGTGTAGAGCATTAAGTACCATTGCGTTACTCAGAGTACATTATTCATGAAATAAATAATGCCTCTTACTTGTGAAATATTTTTAGATAGCTCAACATGCACGTTTATTTCTCACTCAATCCTAAGAGTTCAGTTCATGGTGGATGTGGGTGTTCAGTCAGCTTTTCAGCCACCCTCAGAGTGACACTCACATGGCTTGGCCTGATCCACCGTCTTAGGGGCACAGGTGGCCCAGGGAATGCTGGGAAAGGCCACCAGCATCCAGGGTGGAAAGGATGCCCGGTGTCATGAGAACTGCAGTTGACAGTTGGTATCAGGTTTGACAGATTCTTTCT
Organism: Chinchilla lanigera; assembly: GCF_000276665.1. Classification (NCBI taxonomy): domain Eukaryota; kingdom Metazoa; phylum Chordata; class Mammalia; order Rodentia; family Chinchillidae; genus Chinchilla; species Chinchilla lanigera. The sequence goes on along the minus strand of NW_004955504.1, from coordinate 6,965,834 downwards.
GGAAAGCTAAGTGATATCCCAGCAGTCAGAATCCCGTAGGAAAGATATTTGTGTGGAGAGCTGAGAGACAGTATGTCTACAGGCTCATCCTACCTCAGCGCGATAGCAGTGAATATGCTTATCATTATTTCAATCCGTCCATATTTTGATCAGAAAATAAATTGTTTTTGCAACAGAAGTCTAGATTTCCCTTCTGAGGTTCAGGCAGAGGGGACTATGGGAATAGTCCTGATTAAGATCAAATCAGCTTTGTAGATGACACAGTGCAGAAAATTGAGACGGGACACAGGTACAGCGGGGAGCGCGGAGCCCAGCTAGGTCTCCGCTGCAGCTCCGCGCCTGTGCTCCGTCAGAGAAGGGCAGGGAAGGAACCAGGCTTCTGGATTCTGCAGGCATGGACCTCACTTCAGTAAGTTATTTCTGGTCTCTACAAGATCTATCATTCTCAAGCACTTACGTGGAGGCCTCTGGCAGAGCTCTACCTGGACAGGGCTGAAGCTGCCCCACTCAAACGAAAAGAGAGGCAGATTCAACCCTATTACTATTCTGTGTAAGTTCATAAAAATTTAGGTTTAAGTTATAATTTCTTAAAAAGGAGCTCCTTACAATCTGCTACAGACTTCTTCATTAAATATGCTTGCATGGGCTTGAACCATTTTCAGGAAGATAAGTCATTACTTCCCCGTGTATCTGCTTTCTCAGATCAGAAATGGGTACATGGTGTGTTCTCAAGTAACACATTATTGAATCGTGTTGCATTTCTGCTGGAAATTCTCTCATCACTTATTTCTGGTTTGAAAATCCTCTCTAATCTAAGTCCTTGTATCCCTCCATACTGGCACCTGATTGAATAATTATTTTGACCCCATTAATTTAAAACCTAAGTCTCTGCAGAGGTCTGTGTTAATTAGACTTAATAGACACAGGATGATCAGTTCAGGATGTCAATGTGAAGCTAAGAGTGTGGTCCCTCCCTGGGCTGCCACATTTGGACCTGGAGAGCAACTATGGGATGAGTCCAATGGTGAAGACTGTTCGGTTTTCCCAGCTGAGATTTCCCTGCATCCCAGCACAAGCTTTGGATACGTTTCATACTGTGAGTCCATCAGAAGCCCATAAGGGAATCTGGGTACTTCCTAAGTGTTTGAAACAAGAGCCACTCCCTGAATCAATTCCCAGCCGACCTGTAGGCTGCTTTCTTGAGTGGGCCTTTCTGCAATGTCACTGATGACTGCATGTGTTTGTATTTTAGACATTTACCTATGTATTCATTTGATAAACATTTGTGATGTCCCACCATGAGCCAAGCATTGTCTGATTACTGGGGTACAGCAGTGAGAGGAACTAGTCTGTAGCTAGTATAATTTTGCATTCTGAATAATAGAGACAGGTAAAACATAAAGCATTGGACAGTGATAAATATTAATGAGGAGGAAGACTAAAGCATGGTAATGGCCCGAAGAGCTCTGGTGACATGGGTGATGCTGGAGTAGAAATCTAGGTTAGCAGAGGACTGAGATATGTGGGTATGAAGGAAGGCCACACATGGCATGATGTGCGTACCACAGCTTCCACTGACATTGGGGTCCCATACCCAACAAAGCCCAGCCCAGAGTGAGGGGTGTAGAGCTCTGTGATTGCAGAGAAATGGGCCTGAGCTGCACAGCTGACCTGAGCAATGCCCTACAAATGGATTCATCCCTCCTTCCTGGCCTCCTGTTCAAGGGAAAGCTTCCCCACACATGTACCTTTGATTTTGCTCTTTCCCCACCTATTTACCTGTTTTCTTGGTATTTCCTAAGTGTCCAATGGTTGTCCATCATATGAATCATTTCCTGCTAACAATTCCAGCATGCATTTAAGATTATAATACCCCTTCTCCTCTCCCTCCTCTTCCTTATTCTCCACCTCTCCTCCTTTCCTTTGTGCTCCTCCTCCTCTTCCTCCTCTTTCTACTACACTACTGTGGGGAGCAGCGGAAGCTGAACATCGATCGCACATACAGGGCTAGAGCAAGGCCAGCCTCAAGAACACGAGGCCCTGAGGTGAGCCAAGTGAACAAGTTGTTGGGAAGGGGGTTTCACCTGACATCAACCTGCTGAGTGTATAAATAAACGCACTGCAGTCACTGGGTGGCTTCTTTTCTCCACCAAGGAAGAGGGCTCCACCTGACCTCAGCTGTCTGCATTTTCACTCTTGCCTTCATTTCTCCATGATCCTGTGCTGGGAGTGTTTGAGAGCCACACTGGATGCAGCACAGCACTCGGGACTGAGCCCAGGGCCTTCATACTGAGCTAGATCCCCAGTCACTTTCTATTCTTTATTTTGAGACAGGGTCTTGCTAAGTCACTAAGTTGTCCAGGCTCGGCTTGGACTTGCAAACTTCCTTCCTCAGCCTCCCAGAGTGCTTGAATTACAGGCATGTGCCACCAAACTTGGCTAGGATTGTAATTCTTTAGTAATGATAGAACAGATTTTTTCTACTGTTTACTTAGAAAGTACAAATTTTCCTCCTGCTATGTTCATTTGTAGATATTAAGCAAAAATTGATTATCTCAAAAATTCCTTCTTAGAAATCACTAAATATCCTTTGTTCTTGTATTACTAATTTTATTCTCATATAGAATTTTCAGGACTAATTGCAAACTCTAGAATATCGCATTTGCACTGTAAATGCTTATAATTAGATTTTCTTTTTAATTGTATATTTACATAAAGGCTATTCTACCATGTTTAAAACAGGCATACTTGTCAAGTGTTCTCAGTTTTAGATAAGAAATGAGTGTTTATTATTTCAAAAAATGCAGCCTCTCAACAGCTTTCCCCCAAACAAGGAATTTTAGCTATTCTGTTGGTCATGAATCTAGGTTAACCTTAATACAATTTCCTTTGCTCCAAGGTATTGACAAGAGTGGATGCTGTTTGCATATTTTGACTTCTTAAATAACAAATACGAAGCAAATGTAAATGTGGCTCCAATTTCAGCACACTTTTGCATGGTGCAGAACAACTTGCTGAAACATGCGTGCATATTTGTGTTTCATTAAAAACTCATATTTGAGGTAGAGCTTGCCATTTGATATATTACCTTTTACTTTCATTGAATTACAAGAAACTTGAAAAACAAGAGCAGGTTAAGTTACACTTCAGAGCGGTGGTGGGAAAATCAGTGCTCTGGAGTAGTGTAGAAAAATGAGACGTGGCCAGAATCGTCCTAAGAAGTTACACAGAGGTCATGCAACTAACATCTGCAAACTTCTACATAAGTCTTTTGGAAATACTCCCAACTCCTGCTCAATATTACACTTCTATACATGGCATTTACCATGTTATGGGCCAACAATAACAATGATAATAGTAGATAACATTTTTCAATGCAACTCTGACCTATTCTTTGGATAGAATTATTCTGCTACTTCCATACAGCACTAGGGACACATAGCAATTCCATGGGTGACATTAAGAAGCTTCCCCATAGATATTTGTCCAATGGACAGATAAATTACAAATAACAATAACAAGTAAATGAAGAATTGGATATGAATACTGAATATATCCAGTAAATGGAGTCTTGGATCTCTAAGGTTGTTTTCAGCTAAAAAACAACTCCTATACTTCTTTGGTTAGGTCTTTTTTGATGTTGACCTTTGGAATGAAGCAAGTATTTCTGTCTCTCACTTAATAAGTAAGAATTATGGACCTCAGATCAAACCACTGTAAGAAATGCCAGAAAAAAGCATTTAGAATTAGATTTAGCAGTGTGCTACATTAAACAAGATGGTAGGAATTCAACAATGGTTGTTATATTGCGTATTGTTGTCTTCAAAGTAATGTGCAGATTACCAGAGATAAGCCTGCAAAATTGGTCAGAAAATTTAAGCATTAACCGTTCCTTTCCGTAAACCAATAGACATCAGCAGTACAATTATCCCAGCCGTCCTTGTGAGAGTTTTCCAGATGGGAAGAGCTGGAGATGGGGCACTTTCTAGGGTTCATGGGTAGTGTTGACTCTTTGCCTCATGATATAAGTCCGTGGCAAAAAAGGGTAAGAATGCTGCCAGAACTGAGGTTTTCGTTTTGGTCAGATCCTGCTTTGCAAAGCAAGTGTAGTTCCCGCTGCTATTTCCAGTGTTAGCAAGCATGTGGGGGGCACTTGAGACCCAGTATGCAGCCTCTGATTCTACTTGGGGCAACCATGAGATATGATCAAATAATACAGTTAATATTTAAATTTTAAAAATTATTACAGTACAAAACACCTTGTTATTTTTACCCCTCCAAATTCCCACCCTCTCTTCACTTATCCTATTCTTGCCTCTTTCTGAAGCAGTTCTGGAAGCTCACTTCTGTGAGTATCCTTAGTTATGCTGTTGTGGCTACCTTGCTGTCTTGAATTAACTCAAAATCTTTACCATTCATGATTATATTGACTTTGGGGGAGAGAGCCAGAAGTCACATGGTGCCAGATCAGGTGTCTAAGATGGATAAGGATGCACGGTCATGTTTTACAAGCCTGCCTTTCTGCTGGTTGGCTTAAGCAGCAGCACACATTGTAATTTTGATCGTACCTGGTAAAGACACTCATGAAAGTGGACTTCCAGAACTGCTTCAGAAAGGGGCACGAATGATGGGAGGAGTGCATTCAAAGGAAAAGGGAGTATTTGGAGGGTGATTAGTGACAATATGTCTTACTCTAAAAAGTTTTTAAAATTTAAACGTTCATGTTACAGTTTCACCCCATCTCCTGTCTTATGTCCCCCCAAGATTCAGAGGTCTTGGCTCAGTGACTTGGGGTCTGCGCCTGACCTTGCAGAGCCACATGTTTGTCTACTTCCTCTCAGAGTGTAGCCTGCCTGATGTGATGCAGGAATCATGCAAACCACTACAGGTCTGATAGTTCATTTGGGTAAAGAAGTAAATACATGAAAACTGGCTTCTTAAGTGAATGTTAAAATTGGCTGGAACCAAAAATGTGGCTGAAATGTCCATTCCTATCAATCTGGGTCAACACAAGTATTTGAGCTGCATTACTTGTAAGTCTATATAATTAAAATCACATTTTTAGGTTGTGTTGGGCTGTTTTCCCCTACTCCACACTGCTGCGTATCTGTGATCATATTTACTTCCTTTGCTTTGGAACAAGGAATGATGTACTTTGATTATAACTGACAATAATTACTTTTGAAATCCATTTGAGCTCATCTTTTTTTTTAATGGCCAAAAGTACTTATTTCATAGTTTTGTGAATTCCTAGGATGAAGTAAGCTTTGTGAATCACTATGTTAAATCATAACTAGAAAAGAAGTGTTGACAAAACCTAGAAAAAACCCGCTCCTGATTGCTTAATTGCTAATATTCTCAAACTCTTCTCCCTCTAAAGTAGAATTTGTGGTAAACTACAATACATTTTGTGCCAGGAAGGAAGAATAGATTTTTTTAGAATGGGTATTATGTAAGTATAATAAGACAATGCTCAGACTGGTGAATAATTGAGGAAGAATATTTCATGAAGTGAAATTTCTATACTATGGAATACATATGCAGGGAGCTAAATTGTACAGTAGTACATATTAATGACTCTAGAAAATTCTAATTAAAGGTTTCCTTTATGTTTTATTTTGCATTCGTGTTCCTGTTGCAATATAGAATATATGAAACCACTTTTACTCTACATAAATGGCTCTAAGGCCTGGGGTACCATTGCTGACTCTTCCTTGTCTTTCTCACATTTTGAGGCAGTTGCAGATCCATCTCTCTAGGCTTGGAGATGACAGGGGTGAGACACAGATGTGTGCAGGGCATGCGCAGCCCCATGAAAGCATGGCCATATCTGGCGCCTTGGAAGAGGCACAGCCCTCTTGATGTGGTCCCTGGTGTGCCTGTGTGGAGAATGCACAGCATTTGGGGAAGGCTTCCCCACTATTCCCTTTCCTAGAGTATCTGGCATCTGCATACTCCCTGAGAGGTGCTTCTGGGATTCCATTTTTGTTTCACATGTGCAGGAAGAAGTTGCCAGGAGTCATCACTAACACCCTTCCTGGATCTGCTGTGCTGTGGTTCTCTGTCAAATGCACGGCACTGCATTCATGGTTTTCAAGTCCTCTGCACCAGTGAGAGTCACTCTGTACCTTGTTAGATATTATCCTTCACACCAATCATTTGCCACAAACTTCCCCAAGGGTGGTGTCTTCGTCTGTTTTCTGTTGCCATCACAGAATACCCGAGTGGGAAGTTTGTAAGGTTCCTGGGGCTGGAAGCCCAAGAGTGAGTGTCTGTCTCTGGGAAAGGCCTTGTGTTACGTCATCCAGTGTAAACCACAAGGGGGCAGCGAACAACAGGAAAGAGAGACCAGGAAGGGGCACTGGGCTGGCTTTAGTAGAACCCACTTTCAGGAAAATGAATCCAGTCCTCTTAATGACCTAGTCGCTTGCTCAAGTTGCCCCCACCTCCAACACTGTTACACTGGGAATCTGATTTCCACATGAGAGTTGGAAGAGACAAGTCATATTCAAGCCACTGCAAGTGAGGAGATAGAGTCATGTTTTATAGCTCAAGAAAAGCATTAAAAGTTTATGTAACACAGGGAGCTAGCATACCTCTGTCAAAATGAAAGCTGTATTCATGTGATTTCATCATTGATCGTTCAGCAGCAGCTTTTATCCGTATATTTATCCACATGTATTGTAATCTCTAGGTATCAGTTATGTTACAGTTTGTGTCTAGATGTCCCCCCAAAGCCTCTTTCAGCCATAGGTCTTTTTCAGAAGTGCCTGAAATCTAGAGTGTATGATGCTAGGATTAAGGATGTGTGATCACTAAATCAGTTCACTGATTTGTTTGGCACTGCCTTAATCCTAGCAGTATGGATAAGAAAAAAGAGGCAGAAACATGCTGTTAAACTCTCCTGTTGCTTTTGGTATCTTTCACTGCCATGAATGGTTGCCCCCCTGCCATGCGCCACCCTTCCTTGGAGCCAAATACGGGTTGAAACCTCTACAAACTGTGAGCTAAATAAGCCTTTCCTCCTTTAGCCTTGGATGTGGGGTCTTTTGTCTCAGATATGAGAAAAGTAACTAAGACAAGTTACATCTCTGAGAGACAGGAAGAATAAGTTCTACTGCTAGGATAAAAGAAAACTGCTTGAGACTGGATCAGGGTAGAAATAGTGCTACAGGTTCCAAAAATACACCTTCTTCCATGTGTCCAGTCCAATGGGTCAGCCAGCATACATGCAGATGAGCACTGAAATCTACTTGACGATGGACCTGTGCTCTAAGCATTGCCAGTCAACACCAGGGATATTTGTGCAGTGTGGAATGAAGAGAACGTCCAATACCCATATGGTAACCTTATGCTTTATCAGCTCTTCCTGTACCACAATAAAAATCTGAGTGTGATGAGGAAGGGAACAATCAATGTACGGGGAAAGACTCCCCAAAAGAGGTTTGCATTCCTGTGTGTGTGTGTGTGTGTGTTACTGAGGATTGAACCCAGGGCTTTTTCACTGAGCTATATCCCCAGTCATTTGTTTTTTTATTTTGAGAAAGAGTAAATTGCCCATGCTAGGCTCGACTTACAATCATTCTGCCTCAACCTTTCAGAGTTCTGGGACACAGGGCCCAGTTCCTTTTTTTCTGAATAATTCTTCTATAGATACATTTGAGAAAACTATGTGTTCAGTGACTAGAGCACTTGACTGTAATTTAGAAATCACAGCCTTGGGTCCTAGGTAGATCACTAAATGACTGGTTTTAGGCTGATACCAATTCCTAAACATGAAGAGGAGAAGACACAACCTTGTTTTCCCATAGAGTCCACAGTTATTACAGAACACCGAAGGTGATAAAAACCCACCTCAAGCTCATTTCAGTAAAAACTGGCAATTTATGTGTTCATCTAATATCAAGACCAACAGTAGTGAGGGCTCATTCTGGGCTGATATATTCTGAGCAGTTTCTGGCTTTGACTTTCTTTCTCTGGCATTCCTGTCCTCTAGGTGGAATCCACTCTTAGGCAGCTTCAAGTCACTCCCTCTTGGTGACAAGAAGGCCACTACAACACCAGCAAATTCCCTTTCCTTTACAAGGAGGGAGCGTTTGCCCAGCCTGCTCAAATAAACATCTGGGATTAGCTCTGATTTGACGAGCTCTGGCCATGTATCCATCCTGAATGGACATTCAGGCCCAGATGTTAACAGCCACACCTGGGTCATGTACCTTCTCCTGGCAGAGCAATGGGATCAGCCCCAGAGACGAATAAACAAGGGCCATCTCCCCCTGCAGTTCTCCTGTTATGCTGTTGGCAACAGTCCTCAGGTGGGACATCCACGCCCAGCACAGCGCTGATTCAGTTCAGCTGGTTGTTACAAGTTGACCATTAGTTAATCCACCACAATGTCTAATCCTTTGAGAGGACTCCTCATAATCATTGCTCTTCACATGAGAGGCAGTGAAGCTTAGTGGTTAAACACAACCATATGAATAAACTGCAACTGTGGGCCACATCTTGAAAGTACTACTTTTAAAGTGCAACTTAAGGAACTTTTTAAGTGCAAATTTGGAAGTTGAGAGCAACTTCCAAATCCCTGTATCTTCAATTTAATAATACCTAAAGTGGAGAGAATACTGATTTCACAGAGTTGTCAAGACAGCAAATTGATGCTATCTTTCAGTTGTTTGGCATTTTAAGCACTAAGCAATGATAAATATTCTGTCTTGTTCCAATGCCTGTGGCTGCATATTCTTTTTTCAGTATGAATTCTTTCCAGCATGCATGTAACAAATCATTCCCATGCTACTTAAATTGTTCTGGTGCAGATAAAATAAAAAAGATAACAATCATATATATTCACAAAAATTGGTGAACCCAACTATAAAAAACAAATAGTAACAGACATGAAAAATCAAATAAGCGCTAGTACAATCGTAATGGGGGACCTCATACCCCATTGTCACAAGTAGATCAACATATGTCCTATATTAAACTTATTCCTTTGCAAATCCTGACTACAACAATCTCCCTAATGAACATAGATGCAAAAATTCTCAGTAAGATACTGGCAAACAGAATGCAGAAAATTATCAAGAAGATTATACACCATGACCAAACAGGATTCATCTCAGGGGTGCAGGGATGATTCAACATATGTAAATCTGTATATGTAATTCACCATATCAATAGAATCAAGGACAAAAACTATACAATTATCTCAGCAGATGCAGAAAAAGCATTTGACAAAGTTCAACAACCATTTGTGAAAAAACCCTATAGAAAATTGGAATA
>NW_004955504.1:6941475-6948680 GCF_000276665.1 Chinchilla lanigera | reverse complement strand
GGTGGTATGAGTCCGGCCCACACTCGGACCCAGGAGCCCTGCCGCTCCCGGAGAACTCGCTGCCTGGGCGCAAGGCGCGGGGGGCTGGGGGAGCCTGCTCCGCCGGCTCCGAGGGCCTGCTCGCCCCGCCCGTCCCCTGGGCCTCCCAGCGCCTGGAATAGATGTTCTTTATCTCAATCTGATAAAAGCCATCTATGACACACCAACAGCCAACATCACACTAAGTAGACAAAAACTGAAAGCTTTCACTCTAAAATCAGGAACAAGACAATAATTTCCACTGTTACCACTCTTATTCAGTATAGTTCTGGAAACTTTAGTCAGAACAATTAGACAAGAGAGAGAAAATAAAAGGAATAGGAGTAGGAAAGAGAGAAAGAAAGAATTTAAATCAACATTATTTGCAGATGACATGATACTCTACAGAGAATACCCTCAAAATCTTCTAGATTTAATACACCATAAATCTTCTAGATTTAATAACCAAATTCAGTAGGGTAGCTGGATACAAAATCAATATTCAAAGATCAATAGCATTTCTGTACACAAACAAAAAACTCACTGAGAAAGAAACTAGGGAATTCACATCTTTCATAATAGCATCCAGAAAATGAAATACTTAGGAGTCAATCTAATGAAGGAAGTAAAAAGTTTCTATATTGAAAACTACAGTACTCTGAAAAAAAGAAGGAAGTAAAAAGTTTCTATATTGAAAACTACAGTACTCTGAAAAAAATGATTGAAGAGGATATCAGAAAATGGAAAAATATCCCTTGTTCATGGGTAAGAAGAATGAATATAGTGAAAATGGCCATAGTTCCAAAATTGTTATACAGATTCATTGCAATTCTGATCAAAATACCAAAAGCATGTCTCACAGAATTGGAGAAAACAATCCTAAAATTCATTTGAAACCAGAAAAGACTTAGAATAGCTAAAGCAATTCTGAGCGACAAAGGCAAAGCAGAGGGCATCACAATCCCTGAGTTGAAATTATATTACAAAGCCACTGTGATAAAAGCAGCACGGTATTGGGAAAAAACAGCCTCAAGGATCGATAGAACAGATTAGAAGATGCAGAAACAACTTCAAACACAACCAGTCACCTATCTTTGACAATGGGGCCAAACACCTTCACCGGAAGAAAAATAGCCTCCTTAATAAATGGTGCTTCAGCATGTGGCTTTCCACATGAAGATTAAAACAGACCTATGTCTTTCACCATGCACTAAACTAAAATCAAAATGGATCAATGATATCAGTATTAAAATAGAAACACTAAATCTGCTGGAAGAGGTAGAACTCTTGAAGACGCTGGTATAGACAAAGACTTTATGAGCAAAACCCCAATTGCAGAGGAAATAATACAACTGGGATCTCATTTTATTTAAAAGCTTTTACACAGCAAAAGAAACCATCAACAGAGTGAAGAGACAACCTACACTGTGAGAAAAAAGTTTTGCCAGCTGTTCCTCCGACAAAGGACTAAGATCTTGAACTCAAATCAGATCCCCCAAATTTAAAAACCCAGTCCAAGCACCTGCTGGGCAAGTGCAAGGTCCTGAGATCAATTCCTGGTACCAAGAAAACAAAAGCAAAACTACACAAACAAAAAAAATCCAGTCCAAAAAATGGGCATCTGAAATGAATAGATACTTCTCAGATGAAGAAGTAGAAATGGCAAATAAATATATAAAAATATGTTCAACATCAATGGTCATTCAAAAGATGTAAGTTAAAACAACACTGAGATTCCATTTGACTCCAGAAAGAATGGCTGTCATCAAGAAATCAACCAATAACAAAGGTTGGAGAGGCTGTGAGGGAAAAGGAACCCTTCTAAATTGTTGGTGGGAGTTCAGACTTGTGCAACCACTGTGGAAATCAGTGTGGAGATTCCTCAAAAATACAAAAGTAGAGGTTCCACTGGACTCTGCTATTCCACTTATGGGTATTTTCCCAGAAGACGTAAGAGCATCATACCACTGTGATATATGCACACCCGTGTTTACAGCTGCACAGTATGTAATAGCTAGATCTTGAAAACAACCTAAATGCCTACCAACCAATGAATGGGTATAGATTTTTTTATACAAAGGAGCACCATCTTTCCATAAAGAAGGATAAGCCTGAGACATTTCTAGGTAAATGGATGCACCTTGAGACCACACTCTTAAGTGAAATAAACCAGAAACACACACACAGTGTCTCTGGTGTGAGAAACTGAAAGTGTAGATTAGGATCAAAATGAATAACAGATATTGGCAATGGGAAGGAAATGTTCAAATGAGAAGGGAGAAAGGAGTAGGAAAGGAAAGAAGGGCAAGGAAAATAAATTACTGAAGAAAAAATGGAAATAAAGCTTTTGTAAATAAAGAGTGGGACAGGGATTGAGAGGAGAGGAGGGGAATGGGGAAAATAAGAAGAAGCAATAGATTATGTACAGGTACAAATTCCCTTTGATGAATGTTATCATTATGTATATCTAAAATATACCAATAAAATAAAAATTTTTAAAAAGTGAGAAAGGATTAGCAATTTTTGCTAAATTTAGCAAAACATGGATAACCAGATTTATCAAATATAAAACACAATCTACAGACCAATCTTCCTTATCAATAAAAGAGCAAAATCTCTGAAGGAAAGAGTGAATCAAACCCACGATTGGGCGTCACTCAAGGGTTGGCTCTCCTGATCTGCCGTGAGGGCTTCTGTCCACAGAAAGATGGCGGGTGAGGGGTACAATCAAGTGAGGGAAGGGCACACAATGTTAGTTTCTTATTTACACTGCTCAGTCCTCGCAGTTGGCGATCTATCGTCTGCACCATCTTACCCATGCTGCGGCTTTAGCTATTAGCTATACGCCAGCAAGTTCCAAATATAGATTTCTAATCCTGTGGCTCCGGCACACTCCAAACTTACCACGCACTGCTTCGTAACTGCTGCACATGGAGAGGAATTTCAGACGGAACGTGTCCACAAGTGTGTTCTTCATTTTAATTTTCTTTAATCTTCCCTTTCTTAAAAAATAGTACCAGTGTACCCTAAGTCATGCGAATGACCTGAGAGTAAAGGAAGAAAGGAGAGAAGGAAGAAAGGAGAAAAGAAAAGAAGAGGGGAGGGAGGTAGTAAACAAGAAGAGAGGAAGAAAACAGGAAAGAAGGAAGGGTGGGGGAAAAGTCTGGAGGAATGAAGCAATGGGAGGTTTGCAATCCAACAGGGGAGCTGCGTTTAGAGTCCAAGAGGAAGCTCAAGGTTTGGAGACCTCAGACTCTTGCGGGAAGCACTGGCTTTTGCTTCCTCCTAGGACGCGGAAGACACTTGCGTGGGAAGCGCTTTGCGTTCTTCCCGAGTGACACTTAAATCCGATGCCTTGCCTTGCTCTGTGATTCTATTTGCTGCAGTGCAAATACATGTCAGAATATTGAAGGGAGAGAGGAAAAGCCCTGAAATACATTACGAGGATAAATAGAAGGAGGGAGGCGACAAGTACGTGGAAGTGGCTTGAATATTAAAGAGGGAGATTTTAGTCCAAAAGATCAACTGCAAATGTGAGTGGAGAGAAGCAAATGAACGGATTTAAAAAATGGTGAAGCTGAAAGAGCCTGGTGCTTTTGCACCATGGTGCTGAGCGTTTTAAGTGGAATAAATTCCACAGGGGCCGCACAAGGAAACGTTTGGAAAGGATGTCTGCACTGGGTCCTCCAGGGTCTATTTCTGCCTTATTTGAATGATCTTATTAAATATACAATAAGGTTAATAAGTGCGGATATGCGCGTGTTTCTTCAAGCGGCAACTGTTCCTCTGATAATGAAATGGGAAGACCCAGTTGGGAAGGGTATTCAAGCCATCATTCACTGCGATGATGGCTGTGACATGGGAGTGAGCGCTCGGGGGCGGCTGGGAAGCAGAAAGATGCACACCACAGCCCCGCCCACTGCACAGGCTGCCGGCGTCCACCTCCCTGCATGCGAGGACGGCCCCACTTTCTTTGGAGTACTGGACGATTTGAATGTAAGTAAGCAACTCTTTCCGCCTGTCAGCTACCTCCAAATACTTAGCGCTGTCTCCCTTAATGAGTGCTCATTACAGATGAGCCCCAGTGGACGGGTCCAATCAGGGTAACCTGGGGTAGTAATCATGTGAATTTCTCCACATCGGGGCTTGCTGCATCGGTTCCAAGCCATTTGTCCGTGTAAAACTGTCACCGCTGTGAGCTGCTGACTGACGGGCGAAGCCAGACCGGTGCGTTTTTCATCCTGGAGCAGAAATCCTCTGATGCCTCCTTCTCACAAACATAAAATGCCTCGGTGAGCCAAAAGGACTCTGCTTGGGATCAGCTTTTCTCTGTAGGCTTTGTCTTGCTGATCACTAAAGTGCTGAGGGCAGGATTGTGGCTAATGTCATAATTCTCTCTTTTGTTTTGAAATTTTTATTTTTATTAGTGCGTGTTGGCAGTATGTAATGGTTACACGCAGGGTGGGGAGCTGGTACCTGTACATAACACACTCTCATTCTTTTTATGTCCCTTTCACCTCCTCTCCTTCCGTCTCCTGGTCCCCTTTCCCTTTGCGAAAGATCTATCTTTCTGTTTCCTATTACCTATCTTTTGTTTTGCTCTTTAGTTATTTATGTTTCGGGTTTCTCATGTAAGAGAAACCATGTGATATTTAAGCTGTGTGTTGGATTTATTTTCCTTAACATTAGGGTCTCAAGAGGCATTTATTTTCCTACAAGTGACTCAGATTTATCCTTCTTTGGTAAAGTAATACTCCATCGAGTATAAATCCCACATTTGCTTTATCCACTCATCTATCCATCCAAGACTCAGCCACTGTGAGTTGTGCTCTGTAAATATGGATGTGCGTGGACACTGTAATGTGACTTCTTTAACATGTTTGGGAAGGTACCTAGAAGGGGACTAGCTGGGTCAGATGGAATTTCTATTCTAGTGTTTTGAGGAGTCTCCATGGGGATTTCCATGAAGTTGCTGTAGTTTACACTCCCACCAACACCCTGGTTGATGCGGCAAGTTCCCAGGAGGGAGGCAGGAGGGTGGCTCTGTGGTGTTCACTTGAGCCCTATAAGGTGGCGGCTTCTTGGGCTGGGTCGGAAATTGGCTGAGCAGGCACAGATAGCTCCTCCCCTCCCTGGACACCTGTTCTGCCACCCTGCCTTCATGCTTCGTGAGCTCTCCATAGAGACAGGTGATGACAGTCCTAGAAGGATGCGATACCCCGTAAGACTGGTGATGTTTTATTTTCAGTCCATGGCATCCCCAAGTCAGAGATGGGCTTTACTGAGACAAAGCTCCTGGGGAACATTTGCCTCTGCTCCTCCCACTGCTCCTGACACAGCTACACGGCCCTGCCCGAGACTCCAGTGGCTCCAAAAGATGCTGGAATCCCAAAGACAGCAGGGTGTGAGCTACAGGGTTGACCACAGCTGGTGCTCTGAAGACCGTGGGACACAACATCAGTCCTTCTCTACTTTCCTGTCAGTGCTGAAAGACCATGCTGCTATTCCAGGCTCAGGATGGGAACCTCTTTCCTTGTGGATCCCAGTTACTGATCTCTTTTGAAACACTGAGGTGCCCAACCCATGTGGAGGACACCCAGGGGCCAGGTTGCAAATATCAGGGCCACTCTGGAGTGCACAGAGAAGAACTAAATGCTGGTGTAATGACACTGGCTGTTGAGGAGCAAAGAGAGCCAGAAAACACTTTCGAAATCCCTTTGTGATACTTCTCTTTTTCTGGCACAAAAAGCCTCCTGCAAGGGAGTTGGTACCAGTGCAGGGCTCAGCCTGGTCCCCGTGTCAGGCTCTGGTGCTTCTATTCTATGTAGTTAATAAGTCTCCAAGCACTTCAGCGATGTTGCCATGCCCTAGTGTTTTGAGGAAACCAAACCCACCATGTACCATACACCAAATGATCGAATGAGTGAATGAATGAGTGAACGTTAGAATGCAGAAATTCTGCCCTCCTACTGCTGGCTGTCCCAAAGGCATAGAGGCAGGCGACCCACATTTGCGATGGGAAACAGGTTCAGTGAGGGAAGTTTGATTAGCCTAGGATTGAAGTAACTAAGTAACTGCACCCTTTGAGAGTTCTGGCCTTCATGATCCCGTAGGTGGGAGCCCTTCCACTTTTCACTTTCCAGCCTACAGGATGTAAAATAGGAGAGGATTTCCAGTACCTCCTTTTCTCTGCTGGAGGAAGAACAGAGCTCTTTAGTGTTGGCTTGAGTACAGGTCTGCCTTGACAGCGTCCACTCCTTGATAGCTGCTTGAAGATGATCCTGGTAGCTCCCCCATCCATGGAGGCTGGGACAAGAAGGACAAAGTAGAGTCCTGCATGGCACAGGCATTGTAAGTTCACAGAGTGATAAAGTCACCTGGACATTGACTCTCACCACTATTTCATATGAATTCCCTGATCTACAAAGTCCATCCCAACTCTCCTTCCTGACACATTTAGATGAGGAGGAAGCTAGGGCATAGCAACATCACCGAAGCAATTGGAGACTTATTAACCATGTAGAATAGAAGCACCAGAGCCTGACCCAGGGACCAAGCTGAGCCCTGCACTGGTACCAATCTTCTGACATCAGAGCAAGTGGGACTGTCTGGATCAGCTATCAGAGAACACATAAAAGGTCAGCAGTGATTGACGTTAGGGCCCCCGTCCTCTTGCTCTTGCAGGAGTCCATTCTGTTGCAAGATGCATCCTCTCTCTTTTTCAATGTGTCTTTTTTCCCCTGAGCACTTCTTTATCACTTTTTCTCCATTTCTTTCCTTTCTTTTTTCTTATTTCATCCCTAAAATAAAAAGTAATCATTCACATCTACCTGTTTTCCTGACCAATTCATTGACTGGGACAGCAAGGACCTAGAAAACTCTGCTATCCTTACAGTGACAATAGCACATACCGATAAGGACATGTGCCTCATTGTGTGATCTTCTAGGCCTATTTTGATGAAGTGCTAAGTTGGAAATTTTCCAATTCCTCCAGTGTTTACAAACAACCCCCTGGCTTTCACTCTGCTGGTGAATTGTCTAAACAACTCACGTTGTTTTTTTAAAATTTTTTTTATTTTAAAAATAAAAGGAGGAAAACATTAACAGACAGACAACCTTTTACAAAATAGCAAAAGAGCAGTAGGGACAATACAGAGTTACAAAGTGGTAGGAAATTAACAATGCTT
>NW_004955504.1:6905708-6941231 GCF_000276665.1 Chinchilla lanigera | reverse complement strand
TATCATACCTCCTAGTTTAAATTAACTCTTTCAGGTTTTACACTAGTGAAATAATGTGGTGCTTGCACATGCAGGTCTGATTTATTTCACTTATGAGTATGGTGTCTAGTTGTGACCATTTACCTATAAAGGCCTAGAGTTTATCTTTCTTTATAGCTGAGTAATATTCCATGATATAAAAGTACCACAATTTTCTTATCCAATCCTCGGTGGATGGACATTTGGTTTGCTTCCACAATTTAGCAATTATAAATTGTGCTGCTATGAACATAGGTGCACATATATCGCTGTGATATGTTTTTAGATCTTCTGGGAAAATACCCAGCAGGGGAATAGCTGGATTGAATGGGACCTCTAGACCTAGTTTTCTGAGGAATCTCCAAACTGATTTCCACAGTGGTTTCACCGGTCTGCATTTCCACCAGCAGTGGAGAAGGGTTCCTATTTCTCCACAGCCTCGCCAACATTTGTTATTGACAACTCATGTTGTTTTGTGTCACATTATACAAGTGACTCACTGCATCTTTAGCCTTGGAATGACTTCGGGACAGAAATTATATTTTTTCACCTTTGCTAGGACTGTGGTTCTCAGTCAGGGTGATTGTACCATCCAAGACACTCACTGATGTCTGGAAACATTTTTGGTTTTCACAACCTGGGAGAGCAATGAGCTAATGGCATTCAATAAGCACAGACCAAGGATGTAGTAGAATCCTACATGTACAACATTCCTCCAAGAAAGAATTATCCAACTCAAGATGCCCCCACGGTCAGGTGTGGTGATGAATGCCAGTAATCTCAGCTACTCAGAGACTTAGGCAGGAAAATCACAAGTTTAAGCTCAGTCTAGCCAACTCAGTGATACTTTGTCTCAAAAATGAAAAGTGCTAGGAATGTAGTTCAATGCAAAGTTCTGGGTTCAGTCTCCAGTACTGCAAATAAATGAAAAATAATCAAGCCACCACCACTGCCATCACCACCACCACCAACAACAACAATAGCAACAAAATCAGCAATGAAAGATACAAGTTAGTAAGTTGAGGGTAAGATAAAATGATTTAGAATAAAATGTAACATAGGATACATAATAATCAATGCTAATTTAATATTTTCATAATCAGACTGCTATGGCTGTGAATTGAAGCACATATCATTTTATATTTACTTTTCTCCTATAACTGTAAGCTTATGTCATAAAATACTCATCCTTTTGGAAAAATAACAAGGAAAAACTTTCAACCGCTATAGTATGTCAGGGAAGAGTTTTAGGGGATGGGAGTCATCTGGAATGTGAG
This sequence comes from Chinchilla lanigera, assembly GCF_000276665.1. Taxonomy (NCBI): domain Eukaryota; kingdom Metazoa; phylum Chordata; class Mammalia; order Rodentia; family Chinchillidae; genus Chinchilla; species Chinchilla lanigera. Next base: position 6,939,936 of record NW_004955504.1, on the reverse strand, counting down.
TGTTCCCTGAAGTAACCTTGGCTGCTTGCCTTTCTGCAGGGAGGTTAACGGTCTCCTGAGAAGAGGGTATATAGAGACAACCGCTAACACCCACGGGCTGACCTCTGCCAGAGTATAACCAAGTCTGGGAATGGTCATTGCAGCAACAGAGGCCTGCTGGCAAGAATTCAATTTTGTCTGAACACAGTACATGTGGAACTAAGAAATGGGCGAGGCACAGTCTTTTCTCTCCTGCCTGCTGAAGACTCTACTCTATCTCATGCAAGATTCTTCCCTAGAAGATTCCCCTTCATTTTTGGTGCTGTCCCCTGCTTCATTATGTGGTAATATATTATTAGATTATGCTCATGCCTGCTGTGCTTTCAAAAGAAGCTTGCTTTTGTCTTTTCAAAAACATTGTGTGGCTGTTCTCTGTGCATGCGGAGCCAAACTTCAAATTTCTGTGGCCATGTATATGTGACTCCCTGCTATCCCAAAGGCCCCAGAGGTGACAAGTGCTAAGTGATTCACACATTCAGTATCACACTGGTATTTTGATCCAGTGTTTACACATACATGTAACCCATATGGCCTTAATTTGTATTCAGTGATATTTGTGTGATAACCTGTATATTTTACTGTATAACTGCTTCAAATTTTAGGAGGTCCTGATTTCCGCAGCTTGTACATATCAGAGAAGTACTATGTAAGATTCTTATATTTCTGGCCCTGAGACATAATGATAACAGAAGTGATGTTTTTCTAAAAAGTGTTTTTTAAAGAATATGTTGACAACATGAAAGAGAACCCCAGCTTGATTCTACTAGTTACTCATGGCAGGGATGAAGGTTGAGGAGCTCTGGATGGTTCTCCAGCTGAGAAGACTGTCAGCAATCATTTGAAGGTATCCAGTTCCACTATTTGCTTATGGGGACCAGGAAAGCTAAGAAGAGCTAGACAATGCAAAAGCCACCAGCAAGAAGCAAATTATTGCTGGGCTATCTATTTCTTATTTGAATGTCTCAGCACTTATTTTGGAAAGCAGTCATGCAAAAAAATGTACACTGCCTTCCTATTCCATTGCTTCCTGATCAGAATCTTACTCCTAAAAGGGGTTCTGATATAGATGAAGAAAATCAGAGAGTATAAAATAGTTGAAGGTGTCTGAACATCTATACATCTTTTAAGATGTATCCCTCCTCCCAACCTGCTAAGGCAGCAGCTCATTATGTGTTTTCTTATAGCAGAGACACAATTTCTTACTGGGGTCTTTGTAAACGGCTTCATCATGGTGGTGATGGACTTCATCAAGCAGAGACAAACGACCTCTTTGGATCTGCTCATTTCCTGCCTGGTGACTTAGAGGATTTGTCTTCATTTGCACATCCTCCTGTGCACCAGCTTCTTCTCTCAGTCATGAAGCACTTGGTACTTGCTGAGTATTATATAATGTTCTTGTTTGTAAATGACTGGGGGCTTTGGCTGGCCACATGGCTTGATATTTTTTACTACACCAAGATCTCCACCACCCCACACCCACTGTTTCCCTGGCTGAAGATGAGGATTTTGAAGTTGGTGTCATGGCTGATACTTGGGTCTATATTGCGTGTATCCATCACTACTGGTATCTATACATAGACAATTACCCAGAAACCCATGGTTAACTTTTTCCTCCAATAATACAACTAAAATCAAGGGACTAGATATTATGCCTTTTTCACTTTATTCAAATTCATATCACACTGGCATTAATTATCTTTCTCATCACTGTTCTGCTCTTGATTTTCTCCCTGGGGAGACATGCCCAGCAAGTGAGAAGCATTACTATGGGAACCCGGAACCTCTGCAGGGGCGCCTCCATCAGGGTAATGCTGTCCATCCTGTACTTCCTAATCCTCTACTTCTCATGCTACACTGTGGTCTTTCTGAAAATTTTTCAAATATTTCAGTATGGAAGCTTAGTCTCTGCGTTTTGCACCTTGATGTGTGGCTCCTAACTATACACTGTCATCTTAATTGTAGGAAATCCTAAGCTGAACGAAAATGCAAAGAAGTTCCTGTTCTGGGGTCAGTGTGACCAGTGAGAAGGATTTCTATCAGTTGAAAGGATCTAAGAGTCAATGGCTTCCCTGTGTCTATCTCCCCTCACTTACTCAAACAGGGTTCTTGGCGATGACTGTGGTGTGGACAGGGCTGGAGTGTCCCCTAGGTACCTGTGTTAAAGTTCATTCTCGCTATGGGGAATGAAAAGGAAGAAACTTAAACCCCTGTGCTGTTTAGAGGGGAACATCTGGGGGTGTTTACAGTGGGGTGAGTCATCAGAGCAGGGTCCATGATGAACTTCTGGAGAAGAGGACCAGGCACGGAGCAGACAAAGGTGTACTCTTGCCATCTCTCACTGGCTACTGGGAAGCAGATGCATCCCGGCCCTGGGACCAGAGCCCTGAGCCAAGGAGATCCTACGTCCTGGTAACTCCCTGGCCTGCCATGAGGTGACAGATGAAACAGCACAAGGCTGGCATGGACTTCACCGGTTCTGAAGCCGGGACATGTCCTGTGCTGTCCAGCCCTGTGGACACACCATGTGCCCCAGGAGGTTAGTGCTGTGCTGCAGTCAGCCTGGCTTCCAGAGAGGGCTTTGAAACAGTTTAGTCTGGGAGGCAGCCCCTTCCTGAAGAGGGACCTGGAGGGATAGCCCTTTGTGTTTCAGAGGGGAGCCCCAAAGCTGTGCACTCTCCAGGGTGACCTGAGTCCTTCAGTGCCTGACCCAGGAGCTCTCCACAGTCTGCCGTGACTAAAAGTGGTTACATCACCTGCGAAGTCTAAGTCTGAGAGCTTCTATCTTAGGTCTGGTGGGGCTGGGGTCAGTGGTCAGCAGACGCACCCTCCCTGGGTCAGTCTCTCCCTCTGACATGGGATGTAGAAGTGGAGTCAGGGAAGGGCCGTACAAAGACAACTTCTTGTAGGTATTGCAGAAAGCATTATGAAGCCATTCCAAGGAAGGAGTGGGGTGCTCAGAGCTGGGACACCACCAAATCTGGGACAGTAGTCCAGTTTTATGGGGTAGGGGTCCTATCTCACCCTGAGGGTTGATAGTTGATTGATTGGGGTCCTATCTCACCCTGAGGGTTGGTAGTTGATTGATTGGGGTCCTATCTCACCCCTGAGGGTTGACAGTTGATTGACTGGATATTGGGCTTGTGGCTAGGGGATCAGTCCTGTGAGCTAGAGAGGAATTTTACAGAGCAGTGTATTAGGAGACATTACCTATTAGAAGGGAAATTCAAGGGGAGGCAGTAGCTTACACAGATACAAGTGTAACTCTATTAGCCTCAGACTGGAAATCTGCATAGAAATTGTTTTGTGCTCATAGCCACACAGAGTGTACATTTTCCACCCTCTAAAAAGGGCCTGGGTCTTTTACTGTCCCAAGGATCCCTTCTGACTCTGCACTTTATGAGAACATATACGACATGAGCATTGAAACAGTTTGAACGTTAAAATAACAAACTTGGTAAATCTATATATCTCCCCACAATAACTGCCCTCATTTGAGGTCACACTGGGGTTTGGATGCAGTGTGGACACATACATGTAACCCTTATAGCCTTACTTTTTAATTGAGTGATATCTTGCGTTGTATCCTATATATTTATTATATAACTACTTTAAACTTTAGGATGTCCTGATTTTCTCAGCCTTTGTACATTAGAGAATAAATAGGTAGTAGTCTTTCATTGCTGCCCATGGGATATAATGACAGCAGAAGTGATCATTTTTTAAAAAGTGTTTTTTAAAGAATACTTTGATAACATGAAGTGGAATTCCAGCTGTGGCAGAGCTACTTACTCACGGTGGAGATGAAGGTTGAGGAGCTCTGGCTGGTTCTCCAGCTGAGAAGACTCTCTGACGTCATCTGAAGGTATTCAATTCCTCTATTTGCTTATGGGGACTATGAAAGGTAAGAAGAACTAGAAAATGCAAAAGCCATCAGCAAGAAGCAAATTATTGCTGGAATATCTTGTTCTTATTTGAATGTCTCTGAACTAAATTGAGACAGCAGTGATAAAAGCAAATACACAAGACCTTCCTACTCCATTGCCTTCATGATTAGAATCTTGCTCCTCAAAGCGGTCCTACTCTAGCTGAAGATTAGAGAGAGCAAGTGACAGAAACTGTCTGAACATCTATACATCTTTAAAGAAGTGGCTGATTTTCCTCCCTGCAACATGCTGACACATCAGTTCATTGTCCATTTTCTTATAGTAGCGGCAAAGTTTCTTATTGCGGTCTTCACCAGTGGCTTCATTGTGGTGGTGAATGCGGTGGACTTCATCAGGCAGAGACAAATGGCTCCTCTGGATCTGCTCATTTCCTGCCTGATCACTTCAAGGATTACTCTGCAGGTGTTCATCTTCCTTGCACATCTGCCTCTTCTCTCCTTCATGAAACAGGAGGTATTTTCTAAGCTTAATATAATTTTCATAGTTTTTAATATTTGGGGGCTTTGGTTGGCCACGTGGCTTGGTGTTTTCTACTGTGCCAAGATCGCCACCATCCCGCACCCACTGTTCTTCTGGATGAAGATGAAGATTTCCAAGTTGGTGTCCTGGCCGATCCTGGGATCTATGCTGTATGCATCTGTCACTGCCGGCATCTTCAAAAAACAGGCGTGGACTATTACCAAAAAATTAGTTGTTGACTTTTTCTCCAAAAATGAAACTCAAACCCAGAGAATAGACATTGCACCACTTCCCATTTTGATTTTTCATGTTACAGTGCCATTAACTGTCTTCTTCATTGCTGTTCTGCTCTTGATCTTCTCCCTGGGGAGGCATGTCCAGCAGATGAGAAGCATTTTTAAGGGAACCAGGGATGCCCGCTGGGGCGCCCCCATCAGGGCAATGCTGTCCATCTTGTCCTTCCTATTCCTCTATTTCTTCCACTACACGATGGTCCTTTTGTTCTTTTTTCAAACATTGCAGTTTGGAAGCTTCCTCTTTGAGTCCTGCACCTTTGTGGCTGGCATCTACCCATCTATACACTCTGTCATCTTAATTGTAGGAAACCCTAAACTGAAAGAAAATGCAAAGAAGTTCCTGCTCTGTGGTTAATGTCATCAGTGAAAAGAATATGGATCACTTGAAAGGATCTAGGAGTCAATGGCTTTCCAGTCTGTGTCCCCTCACTCAAGCAGAAAACATTCTGTTTCCAAATGTACAGTTCATCATCAGAGCCCATGCATCCTGAGGCATGGTCAGAGATTTTCTGCCTTCACAAAGGGTGACATTGATCTGTAAAGTACAGCAAATGTTTCTGGGTCACTTCTACGTCAGTGTTCTAACTGTGATATGGAACCATCATCTTGCAAGATAAATAGTAGATAGACCTTGGCACAGGCTGTCTTTCAAGTGCATGAAAAACCACAATTCCCTCAAAGTTGAAAGTCTTGAAGAGGAAGAAAAGAATTTGCTTGAGCTTGTGGTCTCAGAAAGACACTGAATGCTGCAGCACCTCTGTTAGAAGGATGTCTAGTTTTTAATGGATTATCTGATGAAATGGGCTGATGTTCATCCTTTGTCTACCTGCGCATTTCTGTCCTCTTTATTGGAGTCACAGATAATGAAGTCCTTCTTAGACTGGAAGAAAGCCTGAGGACAAGGAGCCCTTCTATATCCCTGTGAGCATGTTCACCGTGTCCATCGTGCAGACAACCTAGATGTTATAGTGACCCTTCCTAGCAAATGATGAAAAGCCTGATAGGAGGAGGGAAAGGAGGAGGAGGAGAAGAGAAGGGGTTGAGATCTGGTTTCTTTTCCATCTCCTCTAATTGTACACCTTGGACAGACAATGGCTTGCAAAGGCTATTCTTTCTACATGTGTGCACTTGGCATGAGGACCTCTCCAATGGGTCGTGGGGAATTGGTCCTCCTACCACATGGCTTGTCTTCCCAGGGAGCAGCTCAGTATGTGGGAGGGTCTGGAGTGTCTCCATTTGCCTAACCTCATAGATGCATTTCCTGCTGGCTGACTGATGATTTTGGAAACTAAGAAGATTATGTATATTTCTAAAGCACATTTATAGCCCTTTTGAATCAGGCAAGCCAATGAAATAAAAGTGTTCTTAACTGTTCATTTGGATTCATGTGTGATGATGTATAAACTCTGATAGATTTAGATGTACAATCACTAGTAGTAAGGGTTCTAATTCTGTTTGTCAAATCCCAGACATGCAACTAACAGAGAAGTTGCTTCAGAAGACCTGGAGATTCCTGTGTCTTCTTGGCTTTGGGAATGAGAGTGCTCCGTGTCTTCCCAGGCCTTGGACCTGATTCCCAGGGAACAAAGCAGCAGCCCCCCTTCCTGTACATATCCCATGTTCCCTCCTTCCAGTAGGCAGCTCTGGGAAGGGCACAGTGTCCTGGAGGTGAATCCTGCTCCTGTTGGGAAAGGAACACAGGAGATGCACTCTTGTCCTCCTCACACCTGCCGCTCAGCAAATACCTGCTCTGTGAACCCAGGACGTGTGTTCCTGCAGGTGGGCAGTGAGAGCGGGAGCAACTTCAAACATCCCGGGAGAAATCCAAGGGAATTTTGAGTCTCAGATACCTAATTTCTGTATGATTTCTTATACCTTTGCTGCAAGATTGCTAGTTAATAGCATAACTAAAAGGTATGACTAAGTTTGTATACTTAATATTAGCAAGAGGTGTAACACAGAGAAAGTGTAGAGAATAGTAAGCCATTCTGAAAGGATTCCCCCACTTTTCTCCTTGATATAAATTTCTTACAGAAATGTAACCTAACTATGGTGCTGCTGGATGTCGCATGCAGCACTTGTTGCTGTATCTTAAAAGCAGAGGAATCTCAGTCTTTCTGTCTGGAGCCCTCTTTGTCAGGACTTAGCAGCCCTACCAAATTGTTATCGTTCTCCTCTCATCTAGGAGCAGTTTGACCTCTATGTATCTGGGCATCACCCTTACCTCTGATTTTAGAAATGGGGCCTGTTAATGTAGCATGATAATGCATGCCTAGAATTTCAGGACTTGGGGAGCCTGAGGCAGGAGGACTGCAAGTGTGAGCCATGCTTGTGCAACTTAGCAACATAACAATACCTGATCAAAAAATTTTAGAGGCTGCAGATGCAGCTCAGTGTAAAGGCTATAGAGAGTCTATAGTTTAGCTGATGCACCCTCCCTGCGCCAGTCTCTCTCTCCCACATGGAAGGAGGGAGAGGGGTCAGAGAAGGCCAGTGACAAGCCAGAGCCTTTTCTTGTAGGTATTGTGGGAGGGACTGTGAAGCGATCCCAAGGAAGGAGTGTGGTGCTCAGAGCTGCATCACCACGAAATCTGGGGCAGCAGTCCTGTGTGGTGGGGTAGGGCTCCTATCGACTTCCACCCCAGGGTCAACACTTAATTGATTGGATATTGAGCTTGTGGTTAGGATTTCAGTCTTCTGGGCTATATGAGCATTACCCAAAGCAGCTTCTTTAAGGATGTGATGTATCAGAATGGAAATCTAAGGACAGGCGGTAGCTCACACAGACACAAGTGTGACAGGCTATCAGCACTGAACTGCAAAGTTGTTTGGAAATTGTTTTGTGCTCATAGCCACACAGAGCCAAGGGCCTGAATTTTTCACTTTCCTGACGGGACCCTTTGGACCCTACACTATACAGAGACATTTAAAATGAGGGATGCAACAATTTGAATCTTAAAATAATGAACATTACAATTCTCTATATCTCCCAACCATAACCTCCCTCATTTGCTCCCACACTGGAGTTTGGGTGCAGTGTCTACACACACATGGAACCCTTATTTCCTTGTTTTTATATTGAATGATACTTCGTGTTGTATCCTGCATATTTCTTATATAACCACGTTAAATTTTAAGAGGTCCTGATTTTCGCAGCCTTTGTACATTAGAGAATTACTACGTGGAAGTCTTACATTGTGCCGTGCAATGTAATTATAGTGGAAGTAATCATTCTTTCTTAAAAGAGTGTTTTTCGAAGGACACCTTGATAATGTGAAGTGGAACCCCAGCTGTGGCACACCCAAGTTACTCATGGCAGGGGCGATGGCTGAGGAGCTCTGGGTAGTTCTCCAGCTGAGAAGACTCTCAGCAGTCATCTGAAGGTATCCAATTCCACTATTTGCTTATGGGGACCAGGAAAGTTAAGAAGAACTAGAAAATGCAAAAGCGATCAGCAAGAAGCAAATTATTGCTGGACTATCTCTTTCTTATTTGAATGTCTCAGTACTCAGTTGAGAAAGCAGTGATATAAACAAATGCACACTGCCTTCCTACTCTGTTGCCTTCAAGATTAGAATCCTGCTTCTCAAAAACATTGGGTTCTAGCTGAGGGAATCAGAGAGCAGGAATAACTGAAGCTGTCCAAAAATCTATACATCTTTGAAGATTTTCCTCCTCCCAACATGCTAACCCATCATTTCATTATCCATTTTCTTATAGCAGTGATACAGTTTCTTACGGGGGTCTCTGTAAACAGCTTCATCCTGGTGGTGAATGTGGTGGACTTCATCAAGCAGAGAAAAATGGCTCCTCTGGATCTGCTCGTTTCCTGCCTGGTGACTTCGAGGATTTGTCTACACTTTCTCATCTTCTTTGTGCACCTGCTTCGTCTCTCCATCATGAAACAGTCCACGTTTGCTGAGAGTTATATAATTTTCATGTTCGTAACTATTTGGGGGCTTTGGTTGGCCACATGGCTTGGTGTTTTCTACTGTGTTAAGATCACCACTATTCCACATCCCTTGTTCTTCTGGCTGAAAATGAGGATTTCCAAGTTGGTGCCATGGCTGATCCTGGGGTCCACATTGTACGCATCTATCAGTTCTGGCACCTATGAAAAACATGCACGGACTATTACCCCAAAATCTATGGTCAACTTTTTCTCCAAAAATGCAACTCAGACGAAAGGTATAAACATTGTACCATTTTCTATTTTGATTCTTCATCTGACATTACCATTAATCATTTTTCTCATCACTGTTCTGCTCTTGATTTTTTCCCTGGGAAGACATGCACATCACATAAAAACTATTGCTACAGGAAACAGGAATCCCCGTAAGGGTGCCACCATCAAGGCAATGCTGTCCGTCCTGTCCTTCCTAATCCTGTACTCCTCACACTATATAATGGCCATTTTGTTCTTTTTCCAAATACTGCGGTATGGAAACTTCGTCTTTTTGTTCTGCGTAGTGGTGGCTGACACCTACCCATCTGTACACTCTGTTATCTTAATTTTAGGAAACCCTAAACTGAAACAAAATGCAAAGAAGTTCCTGCCATGTGGTCAGTGCTGTCAGTGAGAAGGATTTGTACCAGTAGATAGGATCTAGGAGTCAATGGCTTCCCTGTGTCTGTCTCCCCTCACTCACTCAAAATCATCCTGTCCATAAATGTACTGCTCATTGTCTGAGGCCGTCCACTCTGACTCACTGTTCTAAATTTTCTGCCTTCAAAAACGGGTCCATTGTTCTGTACAGCACAACACATAGTGGATTACATCTATGTGAGTGTTCTGTTTGTGATATGGAACCACCATCTTATTTTGTTTTGTTTTGTTTTGTTTTTTTCTTTTTTTTTGGAACCACCATCTCGCAAGGTAAATCCTACAGAGACTTTTGTGCACAATGTCTTCCAACCACATGAAAAATCAAAATTCTGTGAAAGCTGAAAGTCTTGAAGAGGAAGAAAAGCACTTGCTTGAACTCATTAAGTCAGAAATACAAAGAAATCTGTAGCACCACTGTTGGTAGGATGTCTAATGACTGCCTCAACTGGGCTGATGGTTCATCCCTTGTCTGCCTGCATATGATTTCTGTCCTCTTTATTGGAATCACAGATAATGAAGCCCTTCTTAGACCAGAAAGGAAGCTGAGGATGGAGAGTCCTCAGTTCTTGTGAGCATATCACTGTGTCCATTGTGCAGGAAACCTAGACGTCATGGCGATACTACCTAGTATGGATAAAAAGGCTGGCAGGTGGAGGGCAAGGGGGAGGAGGAAGTGGAGAAGAGAGAGGAGATCTGAAGGCTCCTTTTCCATCTCCCATAAGTTTACACCTTGAAGAGACAGTGGCTTGCAGATGTGTTTCTTTATCCTCTTATGCACGTGGCTTTGGGACCTTTCCAGTGACTGGTGGAGATTTGGTCCTCCTACCACATGGTCATCTTCCCAGTGAGGATCATCAGTAGGTGGGAGGGCCTGGGGGTTTCCCCAGCTTGTCGACCTCAGAGATGCATTTCCTGCTGGCTGGCTGATGACGTTGAAAACTAAGAGGTTTATTTATATTTCTAAAGCAAATTCAAAGCCTTATGCTTTCAAGCAAGTCAATGAAAAAAAAAAGATGTTTTTAAGTTTAACTGTTAATTTGGGCTCATGTGTGATGATGTATAAACTGTGTTAGATTTAAATTTGTCAATCACGAGTACTAAGGATGCAAATTCTGATTTTCAAATCCAGACATTCAACTCTAAGAGAACTTGCTTCATATGCATGTGTCTTCTTGGCTGTGGGAATGAGAGTGCTCTGTGTCTTCCCAGGGACTGGACCTGATACCCAGGGAACAAAGGAGCAGCCCCCCTTCCTGTACATATCCCACATTTCCTCCCTCTGGTCAGCAGCTCTGGGAGGAGCACAGTGTCCTGGAGGTGAGCACTGCTCCTTTTGGGGTGGGAACATGGGAGATGCACTCTTGTCCTTCTCACATCTGCCGCTCAGCAAATACCTGCTCTGTGAACCCAGGACGTGTGTTCCTGCAGGTAGGCACAGAGAGTGGGAGCAACTTCAAACATCCAGCAAGAAATCCACTTGGAATTTGTTTCTCAAATACCAAATTGTGAATCCATTTCACATATCTTTGCTCTAAGTGTGCAAGTTAATAGCATAATTATGAAGGTATGACTAAGTTTGCAAACTTGTAATAGTACCAAGAGTTTTAATAAAGAAAAACCATAAAGTATGGTAAACTATCCTGAAACATAATCCCTGCTTGCTTTCCTCAATATAAATTTCTTGCAGAAATATTGCCCAGCTACTGTGCTGCTGCAGGGTGTTGTGTGCAGCACTCACTGTTAATATCAGAAGACTCAGCCTTGTCTTTCTGGAGCCCTCTTTATCTGGGCTCAGCAGCCCCCAAAGTGTTTTTGCCCTCCTGTCATCTAGGAGCACTTTGACCTTTTCCTCCCAGCACAGCCCCCACCTCTGATTTTACCCATGGTGCCTGTTAGCTAAGCCTGGTAGTGCATGCCTAGAGTTCCAGGACTCCAGGAGGCTGAGGTAGGAGGATTGAAAGTTTGATCCTAGCCTGGGCAACTTAGCAACATAGCAATACCTTGATATAAAATATTTTAGAGGCTGTGGATTTAGCTCAGTGTAAAGTTTTACATTAAATCTCCAAGACCACCTGAAGCAAAAAGGAAAGGGGGTGGGGAGGAAAAACAAAGACAAAGACAAAAAGAGGAAGGAGGTTAGGACAGAAGGGAGGAAGTGAGAATGGAAGAAAAGAAGAGGAAGAAGACAAAGAAAAAAGAAATGGAGAATGGGAGGGAGAAAGGGATGAAGGAAGGTAGGAAGCATGTGAGCAGGGTTCATGTGATGGCTGTGGTCTGGACATGGCTTGAGTGTCCCTCGAGGTTCCTGTGTGGAAGTTCATCCTGGCAATAGGGAATGAGAAGGAAGAAACTTAATCCCCTGTGCTGCTTAGCTGGGAACCTTTGGGGGTGTGTACAGTGGGGTGGGTCATCAGAACGGGGCCCGTGATGAGCCCTGGTGGCTTTGGGAGAAGAGGGCTAGGCACGGAGCAGACACAGGTGTGATCTGGGCATCTCTCCTCTGCTACCAGGAAGCAGACAGAGCCCTGCCCTAGTGAGCCAAGGAGGTCTTGTATCCTGGTAACTCCCTGGTCTGCAGGAAGTTGACAGGATGAGACAGGACAAGACATGTCTGGACCTCACTGGTACTAAAGCCAAGAGTTGTGCTGTGCTGTCCCACTAACCTCTATGTCCTGTACCCCAGGAGGGCAGTACTGTTGTGCCATCAGCCTGGTTTCCAGAGAGCGCTTCAGAACAGAGTTTGGGACAGGAGTTTGGCCCTCTTCCTGAGGAGGGGCCTGAAGGGACAGCCCTTTGGGTTTCAGAGAGGAGCCCCAAAGCTGTGCACTGTCCAGGGTGACCTGAGTCCTTCAGTGCCTGACCCAAGAGTTCTCCAAATGTGCTGTGATTAAAAGCGGTGACATCACCTGAGAAGTCTAAGTCTGAGAGCTTCTCTTGTTAGATCCAGTGGGTCTGGGGTCAGCAGTCAGCAAATGCACCCTCGGTTGGCCAGTCTCTCCCTGACATGGGAATAGGAAGAGGACTCAGAGAAGGCCAGTACAAAGTGAAAGTTTTTTTCTTGTAGGCATTGTAGGAAGCATTTCTAATCTATTCCAAGGAAGGCGTGGGGTACTCAGAGCTGTGACACCACCAAATCTGGAGCAGCAGCCCTGTTTTATGGGGGAAGGATGCCCTCTCCACCACCCTGAGAGTCGACCCGTGTGATTGGATGTGAAGCTTGTGACTAGGGGATCACTCTTGTGAACTACAGGTGAATTCTGCAGAGCAGCTCATGCTGGGGATGTTACCTGCTCAAAAGGAAATTAAGGGGGGAAGTAGCTTACACAGACACAAGTGTGATACCATTAGCTTCAAACTGCAAAGCTGTGTGGAAATTGTTTTGTGCTCATAGCCTGGACACAGAGCCTGCATTTTCTGCCCCCTAAAAAGAGCGGGGCTCTTTCACTCTCCCAAGGGATCCCTTTTGATCCTGCACTATATAAGAACATATGAAATATGAGTATTGAAGCAATTTGAATATTAAAATGACAAACATTACAATTCTGAATGTCTCCCCACAATAACTGCCCTCATTTACTCTCACACTGGAGTTTGGATGCGGTGTCAACATACACATGGAACCATTATTGCCTTGTTTTTATTTTGAGGGATACTTTGTGCTGTATCCTGCATATTTTATTACATAACTACTTTACATTTTAGGATGTCCTGATTTTCTCTGCCTTTGTACATTACAGAATAAATCATTACATTGCTGGACATAGGACATAATCATGGTGGAAGTGATCTTTTTTTTCTAAAGTGGTTTTTGAAGAATGCCTTGATAATGTGAAGTAGAGTCCCAGCTCTGGCCACAGCTAAGTTACTCATGGTGGAGATGAAGGCTGAGGAGCTCTGGCTGCTTTTCCAGCTGAGAAAGCTTTCAGCAGTCATCTGAAGTTATTCAGTTCCACTATTTGCTTATGGGGACCATGGAAGCTAAGAAGAACTAGAAGATGCAAAAGCCATCAGCAAGAAGCAAATTATTGCTGGACTATCTCTCCTATTTGAATGTCTCAGAACTAAATTGAGACAGCAGGGATATAAACAAATGCACACTGCTCTCCATTGCCTTCATCATTAGAATCATGCTTCTCAAAGGGGTCCTGCTCTATCTGAAGAGAAGCAGAGAGTATGAATAATTGAAGCTGTTCCCGAATCTATACATCTTTTAAGATTTTCCTCCTCTCAAAATGCTAACGCACCACCTCGTTATCCATTTTCTTATAGCAGTGATACTATTTCTTACTGGGGTCTTTGTAAATGGCTTCATTGTGGTGGTGAATGCAGTGGACTTCATCAAGCAGAGACAAATGGCTCCATTGGACTTGCTTGTGTCCTGCCTGGCAACTTCAAGGATTAGTAGCCAAATCCTCACCTTCCTTGCAAATCTGGCTCTTCTCTCCTTCATGGCACAGTCAGTAATTTCTAAGCTTAATATTTTCTTTATATTTTTAACTATTTGGGGGCTTTGGTTGGCCAAGTGGCTTGGTGTTTTCTACTGTGCCAAGATCACCACCATCCCACACCCTCTGTTCTTCTGGATGAAGATGAGGATTTCCAGGTTGGTGCCCTGGTTGATCCTGGGGTCTACATTGTATGCATCTATCAGTTCTGGCATCCACGAAGTATCTGCACAGACTATTATACAAAAACCTTTGCTCAAATTTTTCTCCAGAAATGCAACTCAAACAAAAGGAATAGACATTGTACCACTTTCTATTTTGATTTTTCATCTTACACTGCCATTAATTATCTTCCTCATTGCTGCTTTGCTCTTGATTTTCTCCCTAGTAAGACATGCCCAGCAGATCAGAACGACTGCTATGGGAACCAGAGATGCCTGCAGGTTTGCCCCAATTAGGGCAATGCTGTCCATCTTGTCCTTCCTAATCCTCTACTTCTCCCACTACACGATGGCCATTTTGTTCTTTTCTCAAATATTGCAGTTTGGAAGCTTCCTCTTTGAATTCTTCACCTTGGTAAGTAGTACCTACCCCCTTATACACTCTGTCATCTTAATTTTAGGAAATGTTAAACTGAAACAAAATGCAAAGAAGTTCCTGCTCTGTGGCCTGTGGGGCCATTGAGAAGAATCTATATCCGTCGAAAGGATCTAAGAGTCAATGGCTTTCCTGTTCTCTCTCCTCTTACTCACCCCAAAAACAGTCCGTTCACAAATGTATAGTTGATCATCACAGCCCATCTATCCAGAGACATGGTGAGAGATTTTCTACCTTTAGAAGAGTTAATATTGATGTGTAAAGCAACACTCATGTCTGTGGGTTGAATCTATGTCAGTGTTCTGGTTGGGATATGGAACCACCATCTTGCAAGATAAATAGTGAAGGGATCTTTGCACAGGATGTCTTCCAAGTGCTTGAAAAACTAGAATTTTCTAAAGGTTGAAAGTATTGAAGAACAATAAAAGCACTTTTTTGAATTTGTGATCTCTGAAAGACATAGAATACTATAGCACCCCTGTCAGTAGGATGTCTAGTTCTCCATGGTTTATTTGAATCAAGTGGGCAACTGTTCATCCCTTGTCTCACTGCATATGATTTTTCTCCTCTTTAATGGAGTCACAGATAATGAAACCCTTCATAGAGTGAAAAGGAAGCTAAGAACAGGGAGTCCTTCTCAGTTCCTGTGAGCATATTCACTGTGTCCATCTTGAAGAGAAGGTAGATGTCATGATGACATTACCTAGTAATGGTCAAAAAGGCTGATAACTGGAGGAAAACAAGGAGGAAGAAGTGGAGAAGAGAGAGGAGTTCAGGTAGACAATGGCTTGAAAAGGTGTTTCTTTGTGCCTGTGTGACCTTGAAGGCTTGAAGACCTTTCCAATGGATGATGGCAAGGTAGACTTTCTACCACATGGTTTGTCTTCCCAGTGTGGCAACACCAGTAGGTGGGAGGGCATGGGGGCTTCCCCCTCTCCTTGACCTCAGAGATGCATTTCCTGCTGGGCTGGCTGATGATTTTGGAAAATGAGAGGTTCATGGATATTTCTGAAACAAATTCAAACCCCTTTGTGTTCAAATAAGTCGATGAAATAAAAGAAGTTCTTAAGTTTAACTGTTAATTTTGGCTGATGTGTGATGATATATAAACCGTATTTGATTTAGGTTTGCCAAGCAGAAGTAGTAAAGATGCAAATTCTAATTTTTGAGTTTCAGACATGCAAATCATAGAGAAGTTGCTTAGAAGACCTGGAGATGTGTGTGTCTTCTTGGCTGTGGGAAATAGAGTGCTCTGTGTCTTCCCAAGGCTTGGACCTGATTCTCTAGGGAATAAAGCAGCAGTCCCCTCGTACTGTTCGTATCTCACAGTCCCTCCCTCCAGTAAGCAGCTCTGGGAAGAACACAGTGTCCTGGAGGTGAACACTGCTCCTGTTGGGGAAGGAACACTGGAGACGCACTCTTGTCCTTCTTACACCTGCCGCTCAGAAAACACCTGCTCTGTGAACCCAGCAGTGTGTTCCTGCAGGTGGGCAAAGAGAACAGGAGCAACTTGAAACATCCAGTGAGAAATCCAGGGGGATTTTGGTTCTCGGATGCCAAACTGTGAATCCATTTCTTGTATCTTTGATCTAAGAGTGCATGTTAATAGCATAACTATGAAGGTTTGACTAAGTTTGTAAATTTATAATAGTACCAAGAGCTGTAATAAACAAAAACTATAAAGTATAGTTAAACATTCTGAAAACAACACCTTGCCTACTTTTCTCAAAATAAATTTCTTGCAGAAATGTTGCCCAACTATTTTGATTCTGGATGTACTGTAAAGTACTCATTGCTGTACCTTAAAATCGGAAGACAGGTTTGTCTCTCTGGAGTGCTCTTTATTTGGACTCAGCAGCCCTGCCAAATTGTTTTCGTCCTCCCCTCTTCTAGGACCACTTTGACCTCTATCTATCCTGGCACAGTTCCCACTTCTATTTTTAGAAAGTGCCTGTCACCTAAGCATGGTAGTCATGCTTATAATTCCAGGACTCTGGAAGCCTGAGGAAGGAGGTTTGCAAGAGTGAACCTAGTCTGGGCAAGTTAACCAAAGAGCAAAATCTTGACAAAAAAGTTTTTAGTGGTTGCAGATGCAGCTCAGAGTAAAGTTTCCAGTTACATCCATAGAACCACAGGGAGAAAAAGGAAGAGGGGGAGAGAGAAAAGAGGGTAAGAACAAAGAGAAAGTAGAAAGGAAGTACGTTAGGAAGGAAGAAAAGAAGAAAGTATGAGACACAAAGAAAGAAAAAATAAAGCAAGCATGGAAGGAAGACAAGGAAGGGAGAAATGGAATGAGAGAGAATGGAATGAAAGAAGCTAAAAGGGGTGTGAACCATGTTCATGGAGATGGCTAAGGTCTGGATGAGAGTTGAGTGCCCCTGGTGGATCCTGTGTGGAAGTTCATGCTCGCTATGGGAAATGAGAAGGGGGAAACATAAGCCCCTCTGCTGTTTAAAGGGGAGCCTATAGGGATGTGTACAGTGGGATGAGTCATCAGAGCGGGGCCCATAATGAACCCTGGTCCAAGCATGGAACAGACACAGGTGTGCTTTCGCCATGTCTCCCTGCTACCTGAAAGCAGATGCTGTCCTGTTCTGGGACAAGAGCCGTGAGTGAAGGAAAACATCTGCTCCTGGTAACTACCAAGTCTGCAGTAAGGTGATAGATGAGACAGGACAACACAGGCCAGGCCTCACTGGTTGTGAAACCGGGGGATGTCCTGTGTTGTCCACCTGTTCTCCACCCCCTGTGCCTAGTGTGGCAGTGCAGTTAGCCCGGCTTCCAGAGAGGGCTTTGGAACAGAATTTGGGCCAGGAGGCAGCCTCTTCCTGAAGAGGGACTTGGAGGGACAGCTCTTTGCATTTCAGAGAGGAACCTCAAAGCTGTGCACTCTCCAATGTGACTTGAGTACTTCAGTGCCTGGTTCAAGAGTTCTCCACAGTCTGCTGTGACTAAAGGTGGTGACACCACCTGGGAAATCTAAGTGTGAGAACTTCTCTTGCTAGATCCGGTGGGTCTGGGGTCAGGAATCAGTAGGTGCACCCTCGCTGACACGGAAAGAGGAAGATGATTCAAGTAAGGCAAGTGGAAAACCAAAGTATTTTTTTCTTGTAAGTGTTGCAGGATGCAGTACGAAACCACCCTAAGGAAGGAGTGGGGTGCTCAGACCTACAACAATGCCAAATCTGGAGCAGCAGCCCTGTTTTGTGCTGTAGGGTCCTGTCTCCACACTTGTGAGCATTGACTCTTGGTTGATTGGATATTGGACTTGTGGCTAAGGGTTCAGTCTTATGGGTGATAGAGGATTTTGCAGGACAGAGTGTTTTACAGACATTACCTACTGAGAGGGACATTTCAGGGCTGTGGGTAGCTTACACACACTCAAGTGTAACAGGCTATCAATTCTATACCACAAAGTTGTTTGGAAATTGTTTGGTGCTCCTAGTCACCTGAGCCTGCATTTTCCACACTCTACAAAGGGCCTGGGTCTTTTACTCTCCCAAGGGTTCCCACCAAACCCTACACTTTATAAGAACATATAACACATGAACACTGAAATACTTTGAATATTAGAATAACAAACACTGCAAATCTAAATATCTCCCAACAATAGCTGCCCTCACTTGCTCTCACACTGGGGTATGATGTAGTGTCTACACATACATGGAACCCTTACTGCCCTGCTTTGATACTGAGTCATACTTTGGGTTGTACTCTGAATAGTTTATTATATAACTACTTTACATTTTAGGAGGTCCTTATTTCCTCAGCCTTCATACATTACAGAATATTCACCTGGGACTCTTACATCTGTGGCCTGGGAAATAATGATAGTGGAAGTGATCTTACTCTTTCAAAGTGTTTTTGAAAGAATACCTTGATAATGTGAAGTAGAATCCAAGCTGTGGCACAGCTAAGTTACTCATGGTAGAGATGGAGGTTGAGGAGCTCTGGGTGGTTCTCCAGCTGAGAAGACTTCCAGCAGTCATCTGAAGGTATGCAATTCCACTATTTGCTTATGGGGACCAGGAAAGCTACAAGGAACTAGAAAATGCAAAAGCCGTCAGCAAGAAGCAAATTATTGCCAGATTATCTCCTTCTTATTTGAATGTCTCTGAACTAAATTGAGCCAGCAGTGATATGAATAGATGCAAACTGTCCACCTTCTCCATAGCATTCATCGTTAGGATCATGCTCCTCAAAGGGGTCCTGCTCTAGTTGAAGAACAAAGAGGGTGAATGATTCAAACTGTCCGAAAATCTGTACCTCTTTAAAGCAGTGGCTGATTTTCCTCCTTCCACCATGCTAAAACATCACATCATTACCCACTTTCTTATAGCAGTGACACAGTTTCTTACTGGGGTCTTCACAAATGGACTCATTGTGGTGGTGAATGTGGTGGACTTTGTCAGGCAGAGACAAATGGCTCCTCTGGACCTGCCCATTTCCTACCTGCTGACTTGGAGGATTTGTCTCCAGTTGCTCATCTTCCTTGTGCACCTGGTTCTTGTCTCATGCATGAAACTGTTGGTACTTGCAGAGCTTAATGTAACTTTTGTTTTTGTAAATATTTGGGGGCTTTGGCTGGCCACATGGCTTGGTGTTTTCTACTGTGCCAAGATCGCCACCATTCCGCACCCACTGTTCTTCTGGCCAAAGATGAGGATTTCCAAGCTGGTGCCCCGGCTGATCCTGGGGTCTACATTATATGCATCTATCAGTACTTGCATCCAAATAAAATGTATATGGACTATTACCCAAAAAGTTTTGGCCAGCCTTTTTTCCAAAAATGCAACTGTAACCCAAGGAATAGAAATTGTGCAATTTTCTATTTTCATTTTTCATCTTATAGTGGCATTAGCTATATTCCTCATGGCTGTTTTGCTCTTGATTTTCTCCCTGGTGAGACATGCCCAGGAGATGAGAAGCATTGCTATGGGAAATAGGGACCCTACAGGGACCCCAAGAGGGGGCCCTGTACATCCTGTCCTTCCTTATCCTCTACTTCTCCTACTACATGATGGCCGTTGTGTTCACCTCTCAAGCTTTGCAGTTTGGGAGGCTCTTCATTCTGCTCTGTAACTTGATGGCTGGCATCTACCCATCTATACACTCTATCATCTTAATACTAGGAAATCCAAAACTGAAAGAAAATTCAAAGAAGTTTCTGCTCTGTGGTTCATGCAGTCAGTGAAAAGGATTTGCATCAGTTGCAAGGATCTAGGTGTCAGTGGCTTCCCTGTGTCTGTCTCCCCTCACTCACCCAATAAACATCCTATCCATAAATGTACTGCTCATCATTTCACCATCCTTCTGAGACAAAGTTACAATTTGCTACCTTCAGAAAAGGGAATATTGATTTGTAAAGCATAGAAATGTCAGTGGATTACATCTATGTCAGAGTTCTGGCTATGATATGGAACCCCCATTTTGCAAGATAAATAGTAAGGGGATGTTAGTGCACGATATTTTCCAAGTGCAGGAGAAACCACAGTTCTGTCAGAGCAGAAAGTCTTAAAGAGGAAGAAAAACAATTTCTTGAACTTGTGATGTCAGAAACACACAGAATCCTGCAGCACCACTCAGAAGGGTGAGTGGTCTATAGGATTTATCTGACTCCAATGGGTTGACTGTTCATCCCTTGTCTATCTGCAGATGATTTCTGTCCCCTTTATTGGAGTCACAGATAATGAAGTCCTTGTTAGATTGAAAAGAGGGCTGAGGACAGGGAGCCCTTTTATATCCCAATGAGCATATTCACTGAGTCCATCTTGCAGAGATCCTAGATATCATGGTGACCCTTCCTAGCAAATGATAAAAAGACTGATAAGTGGGGGAAAAGAAGGAGGAGGAAATGAGAAAAGAGTTGAGATCTGAACACCCTTTTCCATCTCCCCTACTTTTGCACCTAATACAGACAATGGCTTGCAGAAGTGTTTCGTTATATGCTTGTGCACTTGGCGTGATACCTCTCCAATGGCTGATGGTGATTTGGTCCTCCTGCTACATGGTTTGTCTTCCAAGTGCGGCAACGCCAGTAGGTGGGAGGGACTGGGGCTGTCCCAATCTGCTTGACCTCAGAGATGCATTTCCTGCTAGGCCGGCTGATGATTTTGGAAAGTAACAGGTTCATGTATGTTTCCAAAGTAAATTCAAAGCACCTTTGCTTTCAGGAAAGTGAATGAAATAAAAGATGCAAATTTAGGCTCATGTGTGATAGTGTAAACTGTAGATTTAGGTTTGTCAATCATCAATAGTAAGGTTATCAGTTCTGATTGTTGAATCCCAGGCATGGAACTCATAGAAAAGTTGCTTCAGAATCAGGAAGTGTAGGTGTCTTACTGGCTATGAGAAACAGAGGGCTCTCTTTTTTCCCCGAGGGCTTGGACCTGATTCACCAGATAACAAAGGAGCAGCCCCGACCTCTGGTACATGGTTCACAGTCCCTCCCTCTGGTAGGCAGCTCTGAGAAGAGCACAATGCCCTGGAGGTGAGCACTGCTTCTGTTGGGGAAGGAACACTGGAGACGCATGCTTGTTCGCTCACATCTACCGCTCAGCAAATACCTGCTCTGTGAACCCAGGATGTGTGCTCCTGCAGGTGGGCAGGGAGAGTGGGAGCAACTTCAAACATCCAGGGAGAAATCCAGGGGGATTTTGCTTCTCAGATACCAAATTATGATTCCATTTCATGTATCTTTGCTATTATAACACTCCTTAATAGCATAACTAGGAAGGTATGACTAAGTTTTTATACTTTTAATATTACTAAGATTTGTAACAAAGTAAAACTACAAAGTATAATAAAGCCTTCTAAAAACATGAACACTGCCTGCTTTCCTTGAAATAAATTTCCTGCTGAAATGTTGCCGAACTATTGTGCTGCTAGATTTGTGCACAGCACTCGTTGCTGTGTCTTAAGAGCAGAGGAGTTTCAGCCTTGTCTCTCTGGAGCCTCTTTATCTGGACTCAGCAGCCCTGCCAGATTGCTTTCGTCCTCCTCTGGTCCAGCAGCAGTTTGACCTCTATCTGCGCTGGCACAGCCCCTACGTGTGCTTTTCAAAATGGTGCTTGTTGGCTTAGTGTAATAGTGCATGGCTATAACTCCAAGAATCTAGGAGGCTGAGGCAGGAGGACAGCAAGTGTGAGCCTAGCTTAGGCACCTTAGCAGCATAGCAATACCTTGACAAAAACAAACAAACAAACAAACAAACAAACAAAAAACAGAGGCAGCCCTGCTCTGGACCAGAAGTGTGATCCAAGGAAAACCTGTGTTCCCGGTAACTTCCCAGTGTACAGTAAGGTGACATGTAGAAACAGAACAAGACCTGCATGGACCTCACTCTTTCTCAAGCCGGGAGATGTCCTGCGCTCTCCACCTGCCCTCCACGCCTTTTGCCCCAGGAGGTCAGTGCCATGCTTTGGTCAGCCTGGCTTCCAGAGAGCGCTTTGGAACAGAGTCCAGAGCAGGAGGCAGCCTCTTCCTGAAGAGGGACCTGCAGGGACAGCCCTTTGGGTTTCAGAGAGGAGCCCCAAAGCTGTGCACTCTCCAGTGTGACTTGAGCCTTTCAGTTCCTGACCCAGGAGCTCTCCACAGTCTGCTGTGACTAAAGGTGGTGACATCACCTTAGAAGTCCAGGTCTGAGAGCTTCTATTGTTAGATTGGGTGGGTCTGGTGTCAATGCTCAGTGGAAGCACCCTCCCTTGTCCAGTCTCTTTTTCTGACAGGAAAAGAGGAAGAGGAGCCAGGGAGGGGAGGCCAGTGCAAAGCCAAAGTTGTTTCCATGTAGGTATTGGAAGAAGCATTAGGAAGCCAGCCACAGGAAGGAGTGGGGTGCTAAGAGCTGATGCACTACCAAATATGCTGTCCTGCTTTATGGGGTAGGAGTCCTATCTCCACTCCTTTGAATGTCGACACTTGATTGATTGGATGTGAAACTTGTGGCTAAGGGATCACTCTTGTGAACCATAGGGGAAATTTGCAGAGCACCCATGCTGGGGACATTATCTACTGGAAAGGAAATTATGTGGGGGAGTAACTGACACAGACACAAGGGTGACACTATTAGCTTCAAACTGCAAAACAGCATGGAAATTATTTGGTGCTCATAGCCACACAGAGCCTGAATTTTCCACCCTCTGAAAAGGGCCTGGGTCTTTCACTCTCCCAAGCGGTCCCTTCTGAGCCTATACTAGACAAGAACATATGAGTATTGAAACAATTTGAATATTAAAATGACAAACACTGCAATGCTGAATATCTCCTCACAATAACTCCCCTCATTTGCTCTCACACTAGGGTTTGGATGCAGTGTCTACACTTACATGGAACCCTTAGAGTGTTGCTTTGTTGTGGACTGATACTTCCAGGTATACTCTGTAATTTTTATTATACAAGTATTTTAAATTTTAGTAGGTCCTGATATTCTCAACCTTTGTACATTACAGACTAACTATGTGAGACTCTTACATTGCTCACACTGCATGATAGCAGAATGATCTTTTCCTTTTAAATTGTTCTTTGAACAATACCTTGATAATGTAGAGTAGAATCACAGCTGTTGCACAGCTAAGTTACTCATGGTAGAGTTGAAGGTTGGGGAGTTCTGGCTGGTTCTCCAGCTTAGAAGATATTCAGCATACATCTGAAAGTATCCAATTCCACTTTTTGCTTATGGGGACCATGAAAGCTAAGAAGAATTAGAAAATGCAGAGGCCATCAGCAAGAAGCAAATTATCACTGACTATCTCTTTCTTATTTGAATGTCTCAGACCTTAATTGAGACAACAGTGATATAAACAGATGCACACTGCTTTGATACTTATGTTCCTCAAATGGGTCCTGCTCTAGGTGAAGAAAAACAGAGTGGAAATAATTGA
Source organism: Chinchilla lanigera (assembly GCF_000276665.1). Classification (NCBI taxonomy): domain Eukaryota; kingdom Metazoa; phylum Chordata; class Mammalia; order Rodentia; family Chinchillidae; genus Chinchilla; species Chinchilla lanigera. The sequence continues at coordinate 6,916,671 of NW_004955504.1, read as the reverse complement.
AACCATTCAAAAATCTATACATCTTTTTAGATTTTCCTCCTCCCAACGTGCTAATGCACCATTTCATTATCCATTTTCTTAAAGCAGTGACACTGTTTCTTACTGGGGTCTTTGTAAATGGCTTCATCATGGTGGTGAATGAGGTGGACTTCGTCAGGCAGAGACAAATGGCTTCTCTGGATCTGCTCATTTCCTGCCTGGTGACTTCAAGAATTACTCTGCAGATACCTTCCTTGCACATCTGCTTCTTCTCTCCTTCATCAAGCAGTTCACACTTGCTGAGCTTAATAACTTGCTTATGTTTCTAAACAATTGGATGCTTTGGTGGGTCACATGGCTTTGTATTTTCTACTGCACCAGGATCTCCATCATCCCACATCTGCTGTTCTTCTGGCTGAAGATTAGGATTTCCAATTGGTGATGTGGCTGATCCTGGAGTCTATGCTGTATGCATCTGTCAGTACTGGCATCCACAAAAAGCATGCATGGACTATTATCAAAAAAGTGTGATCAACTTTTTCTCCAAAAGTGCAACTTAAACCAAAGAATAGACATTGCACCTCTATCTATTTTGATTTTTGTAAATGGCTTCATCATTGTACCCCTTTCTAGTTTGAATTTTCATCTTATAGTGCCATTAATTATCTTCCTCATCACTGTTCTGCTGTTAATTTTCTCCCTGGGGAGACATGTGCAGCAGATGAGAACCATTGCTATGGGAACCAGGAACCCTTGCAGGTGCACTTCCATCAGGGCAATGCTGTCCATCTTGTCCTTTCTATTCCTCTACTTCTTCTATTATATGATGGTCATTTTGTTCTGTTTTCAAATATTGCAGTTTGGAAGCTTCCTTTTTGAGTTCTTCACCTTTGTGGCTGGGACCTACCTATCTGTACACTCTGTCATCTTAATTTTAGGAAATTCTAAACTGAAACAAAATGCAAAGAAGTTGCTGGTCTGTGGTCAGTGTGGTCAGTGAGAAGGATTCGAATCCGTTGAAAGGATCCAGGAGTCAATGGCTTCCCTTTGTCTGTCTCCCCTCACTCACCCAATAAACACCCTGTCCATAAATAATCTGCACATCATCTTAGCTTGTCTATTCTGAGGCAACATTATTCATTTGCTACTTTCAGCAAAGGGTACATTGATCCATAAAGCACAATAAATGTCAGTGGATTACATCTTTGTCAGAGTTCAGGTTGTGATATGGAACCACCACCTGGCAAGATAAATAGTACATGGATTTTTGCGCACCAGGTCTTCCAAGTGCAGGAGAAACCACAGTTCTCTCAAGCTGGAACATATTGAAGAGGAAGAGAAACACTTGCTTGAACTTGTGATGTCAGAAACACTAGAATCGTTCAGCCCCACTGTCAGTAGGATATGTGGTCTATAGGATTTATCTGTCTCAAATGGGTTCACTGTTCATTCCTTGTCCACCTGCGTATAATTTCTGTCCCCTTTACTGGAGTCACAGATAATGAAGCCCTTCTTAGACTGGAAAACTGGAAAGAAAGCTGAGGAAAAGGACCCCTTCCAGATCCCAGTGAAAATATTCACTGTGTCCATTGTGCAGAGAACCTATTTGACATTAGTGTCCATTATTTATGGACACTACCCAGTAATGAATAAAAAGGTTGACAGGTGGAGGAAAAGGAGGAGAAGGAGAAGAGAGAGGAGTTGAAGTCTAAAGTCTCTTTTCCATCTCCCCTAATTGTACACCTTTGATGAACAATGGCTTGCAAAGGTGTTTCTTCGTACATGTGTGCACTTGACTTCCGGATCTTTCCAATGGATGGTGTCCAGTTGGTCCTTCTACTGCATGCCTTGTCTTGGCAGTGTGCAACACAAGTAGGTGGGATATTGTGGGAGTCTCCATCTGCTTGACCTCAAAGACGCATTTTCTTCTGGGCAAGCTGATTTTGGAAACTAAGTGGTTCATGTATGTTTCCAAAATAAATACAAAGCACCATTCCTTTCAGGCAGTCAACAAGATAAAAGTTGTTCTTTGGTTTGGCTGCAAAATTTGAGTCATGTGTGATGATGCACACGGTAGATTTAGATTAGCCAATCACTAGTAGTAAGGATTCCAAATTTGATTTTTGAATCCCAGGCAAGAAAGTCACAGAGAAGTTGCTTCAGAAGACCTGGACATCTGTGTGTCTTCTTGGCTCTGTGAATGAGAGTGCTCTGTGTCTTCCCAGGCTTGGACCTGATTCCCAGGGAACAAAAGAGCACCCCCACCTCCTGTATGTATCCCACAGTCCCTCCCTCTGGTATGCAGCTCTTAGAAGAGCACCGTGTCCTGGTGGTAAGCATGGCTCCTGTTGGGGAAGGAACACTGGAGATACACTCTTGTTGTCCTCACATGTGCTGCTCAGCAAACACTTGCTCTGTGAACCCAGGATTTGTGTTCCTGTAGTTGGGCAGAGACAGTGCAAGCAACTTCAAGCATCCAGGGAGAAATCCACGGGGATTTTATTTCTCAAATACCAAATTGTGAATCCATTTCATGTATCTTTGTTCTAAGAGTGCTAATTAATAGTATAACTATGAAGGTATGACTAAGTTTGTATATTTGTAATATTATCAATAGTTGTAATAAACAAAAATTATTAAGTATAATAAAGCATTCTAAAAATATAACCACTGTTTGTTTTCCTAGAAATAAGTTTCTTGTAGAAACTTCTTGCCAATCTATTGTGCTGCTGGGTGTTGAGTGCAGCACTCATTGCTCTATTTTACAGTCAGAAGAGTCTCAGCCTTGTCTCTCTGCAGCACTCTTTATCTGGACTCAGCAGCTCTGCCAAATTGCTTTTCTCCTTCCCTTACCCAACATCAGTTTGACCTCTATCTATGCTGGCACATTGCCTATCCCCTTGCTTTTAGAAATTTTCCTCCTAACCAAGCATGACTATGATTCCAGGTCTCTGGGAGACTGAGACAGGAGTATTGCAATTGTGAACCTAGTGTGTGCCACTTAAGCACACCATGATAGCTTGAATAAAGAAATTTTAGAGACTGCTGATGTAGCTCAGTGTAAAGGCTCCAGTTACAGCTGCAGAACCACAAGAAGCAAAAAAGGAAAAGGGGAGAGAGATTGAGGGACACAGATAGAGGCAGAATGAATGAGAGAGAGAATGAGAGAGAGAGACAGAATGAGAGAGAGAGAGTAAAAAAAGAGAAGAGGGAATAAAGGAAGTCAAGGCAGAAAAGAAGAAGAAATTATGAGGAACAAAGAAAGAAAATAAAGAAGAAAGAATAAAGGAAGGAAGGAATGAAGGAGGGAAGCAAGGGCGTGTGCAGTATTCATGGAGATGGCTATCATCTGGATGTGGCTTGAGTGTCCTTGAGGTTCCTGTGTGGAAATTCACACTCCCTATGAGTAATGAGAAGGAAGAAATGTAATCCCTTCTGCTGTTTAGAGGGGAGCCTTTGGCGGTGTGTATAGTGAGGTGAGTCATCTGAGTGGGGCCCATGATGAACCCTGGTGGCTTTGGGACAAGAAGGCCAGGCATGGAGCAGATATAGGTGTGTTCTTGTTGTCTCTCCCATGATACACAGAAGCAGCTTCAGCCCTGTCCTGAGACCACAGCTGTGAGCCAATAAAAACCTCTGTTCCTGGTAATGTCCTGGTCTGCAGCAAGGTGATAGGATGAGACAGGATGAGATAAGGGTGAACCTCACTGGTTCTGAAGTCAGAAGATGTCCTGCGCTATCCACTTGCCCTCCATGCCCTGTGCCCCAAGAGGTCAGTGCTGTGCTGCAGTCAACCTGGCTTCCAGAAACAGCTTTGGAACAGAGTTTGGACCAGAAGGCAGCCTCTTCCTAAAGAGTGGGCCTGCAGGGACAGCCCTTTGTGTTTCAGAAAGGAGCCTCAAAGCTGTGCACTCTCTAGTGTGACCTGAGTCCTTCAGTGCCCAACCCAGGAGTTTTCCACAGCCTGCTACGACTAAAGTTAGTGACATCACATGGGAAGTCTAAGTCTGAGTGTTTCTATTGTTAGGTCCAGTGGGTCTGGGGTCAGCAGTCAGCAAATGCACTCTCACTGGCCACTCTCTCCAACCTGAACAGAGGAAGAGGAGTTTGGGAAGGCCCATGCAAAGCTTAAGTACTTTTCTTGTAGGTACTGCAGAAAGCATTATGAACCCATTCCAAGGAAGGAGTGATGTGCTCAGAGCTGGGACACCACCAAATCTGGGGAATCAGTCCTGTTTTATGGGGCAGTGGTCCTATTCCACCCTCTTGAGGGTGGACAGTTAATTGATTAGATATTGGGCTTGTGGCTAGAGGATTAGTCTTATAAGGTATAGGGGAATTTTACAGAGCAGTTTATTCGTGGGACTTTACCTAATGAAAAGAACATTTAAGGGGAGGTGGTAGCTTACACAGATACAGGTGTGACACTATCTAGGGGCAAAGCTGCTTGGAAATTGTTTCATGTTCATAGCCACACAAAGTGTGCATTTTCCATCCTGCAAAAAGGGCCTGGGTCTTTTACTGTCACAAGGATCCCTTCTGAATCTGCACTACATGAGAACATATATGATATGCATACTGAAACTATTTAATATTAAAATAATAAACATTACAATTCTAAATAACTCTCCACAATAACGGTCCTTATTTGCTCTCATACTGGGGTTTGGATGCAGTGTCTACACACATGTAGCCCTTATTGCCTTGCTTTTATATGGAATAATACTTGATGTTATAACCTGTATATTTATTATATAACTACTTTAAATTTTAGAAAGTCCTGATTTCCTCAGCCTTTGTACCTTAGAGAATAAACAGATGGTAATCTTTCATTGCTGGCCATGGGACATAATGACAATGGAAGTGACTTTTTAAAAGTGTTTTTGGCCATCATGGTCTGCAGCTAAGGACTGAGGGTGCTCAATCAACTGCCTGGGGACCCTGGTCCTGGTGGCCCACATTCTGCTGCCATTTTGGGGAAAGTCTGACACCCAGGAAAACTAAGGACCATAGAGACATTCAGTCAGCTGCCTGGGAAGACTGAGGCTCAGCTATTCAACTCCAACATCCTAAATCACAAGACAAAGGAGCAAAATGCCCTCTTAGAGCTCCACCCCACCCAGAACAAGTCCAGGAGGTATCCACACAGGAAAACTTGGAAATCATACACCTGAAATTTCTGAAGTTATCACAACTGAAGCAAATAAACAATTCCATCAGGTTATATAGAAGAAATCAGATCAGAAATAATCTTCCAGGTAAAAAATGAAATGACAACAACAATGAAAGAATTGTTCAGCACATCTAAAGAAGACATATCTAAAAAATCAAATGAGCATAGAAAAATGATGGGAACATTAAATGAACAATATAGGAAAGAACTAGAATGCATGAAACAGATTAAAAAAGATATCCAGGAAATCAAAACTTCCATTCAGAGAGGGCAAAACTGCTTGAATGAAGCCAAAGATAGACTTTCAGATTTAGAAGACAGCATTGCAGCTAATCATCACAAAAGGAATGATCTCTTAAAAAATAATAAGGAGCCAGGAAATATCAATTCAACAGCTGCAAGACAGCGCAGAGAAAAGCAATGTAAGACTAATAGCTGTGAAGGAAACAGCAGGAGGCAACAGAAATGACATAAAAAGAATATCTGCAGCCATAATAGCAGAAAATTTCCAAAGCATGGAAAAAGAATCTGACATACAGGTAAGTGAGTGATATAGAACTCCAACTAGCCATAACCAAAATAAAACTACACCCAGACATATAATAATCAAGATTCCAGAAATCCAGCAAAAGAACAAAATATTAAAAACTGTTAGAGAAAAGAAACAGATCATCTATAAAGGAAAGCCCATCAGAATCATGGCAGATTTCTCAATGCACACCATCATCTCAGGAAGAGCTTGCAGTGATGTATTCCAGGTCCTAAAACAAAACAACTTTTAACCAAGATTGCTATATCCTACAAAACTATCCTTCAAATTTAATGGAGAAATGAAATATTTCCACAACAAATAACAACTGAAGAACTTCATGAGTGCTAAATCAACCCAATAAAGAGTACTAAAAGATATTCTAGAAAGAGGTAAAAATGACTACAATTTCAAGAACAACAATAGAAAGAAACCACCAAGCAGATCAACCAATTAAACAGAGAGTAAAAGTAGGAAACCAACAGCAGTTAAATAACATAACAATGATAAGGCAACACATGTAAATTATAACCATTAATATAAATGGCTTCAGTTTACCAATCAAAAGAAGCAGATTAGCAGAGTGGATCAAGAAACAAAATCCAAAAATATGCTGTATACAACAAAGACATTTAACTCAGAAGGAAATTCATAGGATGAAAATCAAAAGATGGAGAAAATCCTCCATGCAACAGGAATCCAGAAAAAAGCAGGAGTAGGTATTCTGTTTGCATACAATGTGAACTTCAAACCAAGAATGATCAAAAGAGGTAAAGAAGGTCAAGACATACTTGCTAGGGGAAAACTTCAAGGGGAAGAGATAACAATCATAAAGATTTATGCACCAAATATGGGAGCACCCAACTATATAAGACAAATCTTAATAGACAAGAAAAATCAAATAACTAATAACACTATTCTAATGGGAGACCTTAACCCTATTGACACAAAGAGATAGGTCAACTGAACAACAAAAAATCAACAAAGAAATAACAGACCTGAGCAAAATATGTGAACAAATGGACTCAGAAGACGTTTACAGAGTTTTCCAACACCACAACATCAGAATACACATTCTTCTCAGCTGCACATGGGGCATTCTCTAAAATAGACCACATACTAGTACATAGAACATACTTAATTAAGTAAATGCAAATAAATCAAAACTATCCCATGCATATTATCTGACCATAGTGCAGTGAAATTGGAAATTAGTGACAAAAGGAACCACAAAAACTCCACAAACACATGGAAATTAAATAATAGCCACCTGAACAACCAATGGATCACAGACAAAACTAAAGAAAAAATTAAACAATATCTACAAACAAAAGAATACATAAATACAACTTACTGGAATATGTGGAATGCATTGAAAGCAGTTCTCATAGGGAAGTCAGTAGGGGTGAACTCACATATCAGGAAAACAGAACGAGAACAAATAAATAGCCTAGTACTTCACTTAAAACTTTTAGAAAAAGAACAAGTCAAGTACAAATCCCAAAGAAGGGAGGAAATTATAAAGATCAGGGCAGAAATTAACACAATTGAGATGAAGAAAACACTGCAAAGAATTAATGAATCAAAGAGTCAGTTCTTTGAAAGAATAAATAAAATTGATAAACTTCTAACCAACCTTATCAAAAAAAGGAAAGAGCCAGACATAGTGGCACAATAAGGAATGAAAATGATGAAATTACCACAGATCCGATAGAAATTCAGAAGATCATCAATACCTACTTTGAAAATCTTTACTCCCATAGGATAGAAAACACAGAAGAAATGGACAGATTCCAAGAGACATATGAATTACCAAAGCTGAATCAAGAAGATATAAAAATCCTGAATAACCCAACATCAATTAATGAAGTTGAAAGCACAATTAAAAACCTACCAACAAAGAAAAGTCCATGTCCTGATAGATTCAGAGCTAAATTCCACAAGAAATTCAGAGAAAATTTAATGCCAACACTCCCCAAACTCTCCAATGATATTGAAAAGGAGGCAATTCTCCCTAACTCATTTCTGGAGGCAAGTATTATACTGATATCAAAACCAGAGAAAGACCCAACCAAAAAAGAACTATGGGCCAATCTCCCTAATGAATATAGTTGCAAAAATTCTCAATAAAACACTACCTAATAGAATGCAGCAAAACATCAAGAAGATAGCACGCTATGACCAAGTGGGAATCATCCCAGGAGTGCAGGGATGGTTCAATTTACACAAATCAATAAATGTAATGTATCAACAGCACCAAAATAAAAATCACATGATCATGGATGCAACTAGAGACCATTCTCTTTTTTTTGGGGGGGGGGGGTTTCCAGTATGGGGAATCGAACTCATGACCTTGCCCTTGCCAGGGAGGCACTGTGCCACTGAGCTAAACCCCCAGCCCTATGAGAAACATTCTTATAAGTGAAATAAATCAGACCCACAGGTGTAAACATCACATTGTGTCCCTGGTGTAAGAACATGAAAGAGTAAATAAAATCCAAAATGTACAATAGATAATAAGAAAGGGGAAGAAATTGCTCAAAGGAAGGAACAATTGGGATGAGGGAAAGAAGAAAAGCAAAGTACTAAGGCCATCATATATATATATGGAAACAGTGGCATAACTGTTCTTCTGGGGTCCAATGGTTTGTTGAGGGGAACAGTTAATGATTAAAAGGTTTTTTTAAATATATATTTTGACCAATTTTGCATGCTTATATCTGATAACTTGAGCAACTTATGTGACAACAACAATTTGCAGTGTAACAACCACTAGTGAATTCCTATAATCCTGTCTAGTGAAACTATGTATGGTATCTAATGTTCTTTTAAATTATTATTTTCTTATTCCCTTTAATGATTTTATCAATCTTCTCTTCTTACATCTAGTAATCTCAGCAACTTCGTTGTATGTAATATAACATGTATGTAATATAACAACCACTATTAATCTCTATCATTTGGTTTGAAACCCCATATCATTTTTAATTTTTCTTGCTTTGTTTTGTTTGTATTTTGCTATTGTTCTTTTTTGTACTATTTCTTTAAAATAAAAATAAAAAACTAAAATAAGCAAATAATATGTGCAAAAAAAGAATCACATCCTCATCTCAATAGATGCAGAAAAAGATTTTGAAAAAGTTCAACATTTATTCATGATAAAAACCTACAGAAAATTAGAATGAATGGACTTTACCTCAATCTGGTAAAAGCCATCTATGACAAATGGACAGCCAATCTAATACTAAATGGACAGGACCCAGGATATAGTTCAGGGGCACAAGTGCCTCTCTAGCAAGCATAAAGTCCTGAGTTCGATTTCTGGTACAAAAAAAAAAAAAAAAAAAAAAAAAAAAAAAAAAAAAAACAACCATACTAAATGAACAAAAACTGAAGCTTTCATTTTAAAATCAGGAACCAGACAAGGATGTCCACTGTCACCACTCCTATTCCACATAGATCTGGAAACATTAGCCAGAGCAATTAGACAAGAGATAGAAATAAAAGGAATAGGGATAGGAAGAAAAGAAGTGATATCATCATTATTTGCAGATGACATTATACTCTGCATAGAAGACCCCCCAAAACTCCACCAAAAGACTCCTAGAATTAATAACCCAATTCAGTAGCATAGCGGGATACATAGTCAGCACTTAAAAATCAATGGCATTCCTATACACAAACAACAAACACCTTGAGAGAGTAATTAGGGAAACAATACCTTTGACAATAGCAACCAAAAACTGAAATAGTTAGGAATCAGTTTAACAAAAGATGTAAAAGATCTATATAGTGAAAATGACACTACCTTGCAAAAAGTGATCAAAGAAGAGTTCAAGAAATGAAAAGATATTCCTTGCTCATGCACAGGAAAAACAAACATTGTAAAAATGGCCATACTCCCAAAATTGTTATATACATTCCATGCAATCCTGATGAAAATACCATTGTTATACCTCACAGATCTAGAGAAAACATTCCTAAAATTCATCTGGAATTAGAAGAGACCCAGAATAACAGGCAATCCTGGACAACAAAGGCAAGGCAGGAGGTATCACAATCCCTGAGTTGAAATTATACTACAAAGCTACTGTGATAAAATCAGTATGGTATTGGCAAAAAAACAGATCTGAAGACCAATGGAACAGGTTAGAAGATGCAGCCACAACCACAAACACACTCAGCCACCTTATCTTTGACAAAGGGGCCAAATGTGTTCACTGGAAGAAAGATAGCTTCTTTAATAAATGGTGCTGGAAAAATTGACTTTAGCTGAAGACTAAAACTAGACCAAGCCTATTAACCATGCACCAAAATAAAGTTAAAATCAATTAAAGATCTAAATATTAAAACAAAAACACTAGATCTACTAGAAGAAAAAGTAGGTGTAAGTTTTGAAGACATAGTTGTAGGCAGAGAGTTCATGAACAAGAACCAAACTGCACAGGAAATACTTCAAAGAATCAACAACTGGGATCTCATCTTATTGAAAAGTTTTTACATATCAAAAGAAATCACCAACGGTGTGAAAAGAAAACCCATGAATTGGGAAAAAATTTTAGCCAACTGTACCTCAGATAAAGGACTCCTGTCTAGAATATATAAATAATTTAAAAAGCCAGGCCTACAAAATTCAAAGACCCTATCCAAAAATGGGTATCTGAGGTGACTACACGTTTCTCAGATGAAGAAATATAAATGGCATATAAATACATGGAAAAATGTTCAACATCATTGGTCATTTGAGAAATGCAAGTTAAAACAACACTGAGATTCCATCTCACCCCAGAAAAAATGGCCATCATCAAGAAATCAACCAATAGCAAATGCTGGGGAGAAGTGGGGAAAAAGGAACACTTCTCCACTGTTGGTGGGAGTGTAGACTGGTGTAACCACTGTGGAGATCAGTCTGGAGTTTCCTCAGTAAACTAGGATAAGAAGTCCCATTCAACCCAGCTATTTCCCTTTTTGATATTTTTCCAGAAGAACTAAGAACATCATACCACAGAGATATATGTGCACCCATGTTTACAGCAGCACAATTTGTAATAGCTAAATCATGGAAGCAACCAAAAAAGATGTGGTATTTTTACAAAATGGAATATTACTTAGCCATAAAGAAAGATTAACTGGAGGCTTTTATAGGTAAATGGATGCAAATAGAGACCATACTCATAAGTGAAATAAATCAGACTCACATGTGTAAACATCATATCATATCCCTAGCATAAGAACCTGAAAGAGTAAATAAAATCTAAAAGGTACAATAGATATTGTGAAAG
>NW_004955504.1:6797747-6905603 GCF_000276665.1 Chinchilla lanigera | reverse complement strand
AGAAAGAAAGAAAGAAAGAAAGAAAGAAAGAAAGAAAGAAAGAAAGAGAGAAAGAAAGAAAGAAAGAAAGAAAGAAAGAAAGAAAGAGAGAGAGAGAGAGAAAGGGAAAACATATGTATGCATGTATACATAAGATAGCTGGGTTAATTGTACTACTAATTTCTATTGCTTTATTGAAAGAGACAGTTAATGTTTAATTGTTTGATCACTCTTGCATACTTATATCTGGTAATCTGAGTAACTACTTTGAAGACAACAATATGTAATACAACAACTATTGTTAATTTCCTATCACCTTGTCTGAAGTTCTGTATTGCTTTTATTGTTTTTATGCTGTGTTGTTCATACCTGTGTGTTTAATATGTTTTCATTCTTTTATCTTTAAAATAAAAAAGTGTTTTTTATAGAATACCTTGATAATATGAAGTAGAATCATGGCTGCTGCACAATGAGTTACTCATGGTGGAGATGGAGGTTGAGGAGCTCCGGCTGTTTCTCCAGCTGAGAAGGCTTTTAGTAGTTATCTAAAGGTATCCAGTTCCACTATTTGCTTATGGGGACCAGGAAGGCTACCAAGAACTAGAAAATTCAAAAGCCACCAGCAAGAAGCAAATTATTGCTGGACTATCACTTCCTTATTTGAATGTCTCCAAACTAAATTGAGACAGTAGTGATAAAAACAAGTACACAGACCTTTCTACTCTATTGCCTTCATGATTAGAATCTCACTCCACAAAGGGGTCCTAGTCTCGCTGAAGAAGAACAGAGAGGGTGAATGATGGCTGATTTTCCTCCTTCCAACATGCTGACAAATCAGTTCATTGTCCATTTCCTTATAGCAGTGACACAATTTCTTACTGGGGCCTTCACAAATGGCTTCATCGTGGTGGTGAATGCGGTGGACTTCATCCGGCAGAGACAAATGGCTCCTCTGAATCTGCTCATTTCCTGCCTGGCCACTTCAAGGATTATTCTGCAGATGTTCATCTTCCTTGCACATCTACCTCTTCTGTCCTTAATGAAACAGGAGGTATTTTCTAAGCTTAATATAATTTTCATGTTTCTAAATATTTGGGGGCTTTGGTTGGCCACGTGGCTTGGTGTTTTCTACTGTGCCAAGATCGCCACCATCCCGCACCCACTGTTCTTCTGGATGAAGATGAGGATTTCCAAGGTGGTGCCCTGGCTGATCCTGGGGTCTATGCTGTATGCATCGATCAGTTCTGGCATCCACGAGAAACATGCATTTGTGGTCAACTATTTCTCCAAAAATGCAACTCAAACCAAAAGAATAGACATTGTGCCACTTTCTATTTTGATTTTTCATGTTACAGTGCCATTAATTGTCTTCTTCATTGCTGTTGTGCTCTTGATTTTCTCCCTGGGGAGACATGTCCAGCAGATGAGAGGCATTGTTATGGGAACCAGCAATGTCCGCTGGGGGGCCCCCATCAGGGCAATACTGTCCATCCTGTCCTTTCTATTTCTCTACTTCTTTCACTACATGATGGTCATTTTGCTCTTTGGTCAAATATTGCAGTTCGGAAGCTTCCTCTTTGAGTTCTTCACCTTACTGGCTGGGACCTACCCATCTATACACTCTGTCATCTTAATTGTAGGAAATCCTAAGCTGAAACAAATTGCAAAGAAGTTCCTTCTCTGTGGTCAGTGAAAAGAATATGGATCACTTGAAAGGATCTAGGAGTCAATGGCTTTCCTATGTCTGTCTCCCCTCACTCACCGAATAACATTCTGTTCACAAATCTACAGTTCATCATCAGAGCCCATGCATCCTGAGGCATGGTTAGAGATTTGCTCCTTTCACAAAAGGTGACACTGATATGTAAAAAAAATAGCAAATATCACTGGGTTTCATCTATGTCGGAGTTCTGGTTGTGATATGGAACTGCCATCTTGCAAGAAAAATAGTGCAGAGATCTTGGCACAGGTTAGCTACCATGCACATGGAAAGCCACAATTCCATCAATGTTGAAAGTCTTGAAGAGGAAGAAAACACTTACTTGAACTTGCAATGTCAGAAACACACTGAGTACTGTAGCGTCTCTGTGGGCAGGATATATAGTTTTTAATGGTTTATCTGACTCAAGCAGATTGAAAGTTCATCCCTTGTCTACCTGAGTATGATTTCTCTTTTTTTCTTTTTTTTTTTTTCTGAGTATGATTTCTGTGCACTTTATTTGAGTTGCAGATAATGCAGTCCTTCTTAGACCAGAAAGGAAGCTGAGGACAGGGAGTCGTTCTCTATCAGTGTGAGCATGTCCACTCTGTCCATCGTGCAGAGAACCTGGATGTCATGGTGACACTTCATAACAAATGATGAAAAGGATTTGAAGAGGAGAAAAAGAAGAAGGAGAAGAGAGAGGAGTTGAGATCTGAAGGCTCCTTTTCCATTTCCCCTAATTGTGCACATTGAACAGACAATGGCTTGCAGAGTTGTCTCTTTATACTCTTGTGCACTTGGCTTCAGGACCTTTCCAAATGATGGTGTTATTTGGTTCCCCTACTACATGCCTTGTCTTCCCAGTATGGCAAATCCAGTAGATGGGATTGGCTGGGGATGTTCCCATGTGCCTAACCTCAGAGACGCACTTTCTCCTAACCTGGCTGATGATTTTGGAAAGTAAGATGCTCATGCACATTTCCTAATTCAAAGCCCCTTGGCTTTCAGGCAAGGCAGTGAAATAAAAGATGCTTTTAAGTTTACCTCTTAATTTGGGCTCATGTGTGATGATGTATAAACTGTATTAGATTTAGATTTGCCAGTCACCAGCACTAAGGATTCAAATTCTGATTTTGAATATCAGACATACAACTCATAGCAGAGTACCTCAGATAATCCTGAAATGGTTGTGTCTTCCTGACTATGGGACGCAGAGTACTTGGTGTCTTCTCGGGCTTGGTTCCCCAGGGAACAAAGGAGCAGTCCCACTTCCTATGTGTAGCTCACAGTCCCTCCCACTGGTAGGAGCTCTGCAAAGAGCACAGTGTTCTGGAGGTGAACACTGCTCCTGTTGGGGAAGGAACACTGGAGACACACTCTTGTTCTTCTCACATCTGCTGCTCAGCAAATCCTTTCTCTGTGAACCCAGGATGTGTGCTCCTGCAGGTGAGAATGGGAGTAACTTCAAATATCCAGTGAGAAATCCATGGGGATTTTGTTTCTCAGACACCAAATTGTGATTCTACTTCTTCTATCTTTGTTCTAAGAGTGCTAGTTAATAGCATAACTAGGAAGGCATGACTAAGTTTGTGAACTTGTAATATTGCCAAGACTTATAACAAAGTAAAACTGCAAAGCACAATAGAGCATTCTAAAAGCATAACCACTGCCAGCTCTCCTTCAAAAAATTTCTTGCAAAAACGTTGCCTAGATATTGTGCTGCTGGGTTTGAGCACAGCGCTCATTGCTGCGTTTTAAAAGCAGAAGAGGCTCAGCCTTGTCTTTCTGGAGCCCTCTTTTTCTGGACTCAGCAACCCTGGCAAATTGCTTTTGTTCTTCCCTCATCCAGCAGCAGTTTCACCTCTATATATCCCCACACACAACTCATCCTTCCACTTTTAATGTGGCCTCCTAGCCAAGCATGTTACTGTATACCTATGATCTAGGACTCTGGGCAGCTGAGGCAGGAGGATTTCAAGTACCAACCTACCTTGGGTAACTTAGCCAAAGAGCAATACTGGATCAAGAAAATGTTTAGAGGTTGCAGATGTACCTCAGTGTGGAGGCTCCAGTAGCATCCACAAAACCACAGGAAGAAAAAGTAAAAGGGGAGAGAGAAAGAAAGACAGAGACAGAGACAGAAAGAGAGAACGAGAAAAAAACAAAGAAAACAAAGTGAAAGGAGGAAGAAAAGAAGGTTGGAAGCAAGAAAAGAAGAAAGGATGAGATACAGAACAGCAAAGCAAGCAAGAAAGAATAAAGTGAGGAAGGAAGGAAGACAGGAGGTGAGAAAGGGAGGCAGAATGAGATGAGGAAGGTAGAAAGGGTGTGAGACAGGTTTATTGCATTGGTTATGATCTGGATATGGCTTGAGTGTCCATCGAGGTGTGTGTGTGTGTGTGTGTGTGTGTGTGTGTGTGTGTGTGTGTGTGTGTGTGTAAGTTTGTGCTTGCTATGGGGAATGAGAAGGAGAAAATGTAATTTCCTCTGCTGTTTAGAGGGGAATCCTTGGGGTGCTTACAGTGGACTGAGTAATCACAGTGGGGCCCATGATGAACCCTGGTGGCTTCGGGGGAAGAGGACCAGGTGCAGAGCAGAAACAGGGGTGCTCTAGCAGTCTCTCCCCTGCTACCCTGAAGCAGACACAGCCCTGTCTTGGGACCAGAGCCGTGAGCCAAGGACAACCTGTCTTCCCGGTAACTCCCCCAGGATGCAGCAAGGTGACAGGATGAGACAGGATTAAACAGGCCTGGACCTCACTGGTTCTGAAGCCAGGAGATGCCCTGTGCTGTCCACCTGCCCTCCACCCTGTGCCCCAGGAGGTCAGTGCTGTGCTGCAGCCAGCCTGGCTTCCGGAGATGGCTTCAGAACAGAGTTTGGGCCAGGAGGAAGCCTCTTCCTGAAGAGGGACCTGGGGGAACAGCCTTTTGTATTTCAGAGAGGAGCCCCAAAGCTGTGCACTCCCCATTGTGACCTGGTCCTTCATTGCCTGACCCAAGAGTTTTCCACAGTCTGCCATGAGTAAAGGTGGTTGCATCACTGAGAAGTCTAAGTCTGCCTGCTTCCCCTGTTAGGTCCAGTGGGTCTGGGGTCTGTGGTCAGCAGACGTGTCCTCACTGGCCAGTCTCTCTCTCTGACATGGAAGGAAGAAGAGGAGTCAGGGAAGGCCAGTGCAAAGTAAGGGTTCTCTCCTTGTAGGTATTGCAGGAAACATTGGGAAGCCACCCGCAGGAAGGAGTGGGGTGCTCAGACCTGCATCAATGCCAGACCTGGGGCTGTGACCCTCTTTTATGGGGTAGGGTGCTGTCTCCACCCTCCTGAGTGAGGACTCTTAATTGAGTAGATATTGCACTTGGGGATAGAGCTTCAGTCTTGGGGGCTGAAGAGTAATTTTCCAGAGCAGATTACTTTGTGAACATCACATATTGGAAGGGAAATTTTGAGGGAATGGTAGCTGAAACACCCACGAGTGTGACAGACTATCAGCTCTAAGCCACAAAGTTGTTTGGAAATTACTGGAGCATCCATTTTTCACACTCTAAAAAGAGCTTGGGTCTTTGACCCTCAAGAGTGGTGCCTTCTGACCCTACACTATATACAGACATTTAAAATATGAGTATTACAACCATCTGAATGGTAAAATGATGAACACCACAATTCCAAATATCTCCCAACAATAAATGTGCTCATTCAGCCTCACACTGAAGTGTTGCTCCATTGTCTCTGATGCCTGGAACCCTGATGGCCTTGCTTTTATATTGAGTGATACTTTGTGTTGTAGCCTGCATATTTTATTATATATCTACTTTAAATTATAGCACGTCTTGATTTTCTCATTCTTTGTACATTAGAGAATTACTACATGGGAGCCTTACATTGCTGGCCATGGATATAATGATAGAGGAAGAGATCTTTTCTTAAATGTTTTTTGGAGAATACCTTGATCATGTCAGGTGGAACCCCAGCTGTGGCACAGCTAGTTACTCATGGTGGAGATGAAGGTTGAGGAGCTCTGACTGGTTCTCCAGCTAAGGCTCTCAGCAGTCATCTGAAGGTATCCAGTTCTGCTATTTGCTTATGGGGACCATGGAAGCAAAGAAGGACTAGAAAATGCAAAAGCCATCAGCAAGAAGCAAATTATTGCTGGACTATCTCTTTCTTGTTTGAATATCACAGAACTAAATTGAGACAGCAGTGATATAAACACATGCACACTGCCTTCCTATTCTATAGTCTTTGTGATTAGGATCATGCTCCTCAAAGGGTCCTGCTCTAGCAGAAGAAAAACACAGAGAATGAGTACTTGAAGGTATCTGATAATCTATACATCTTCTAAGATTTTCCTCCTCCCAACATGCTAAAGCATCACCTCATCATCCATTTCCTTATAGCAGTAACACAGTTTCTTACTGGGGTCTTTATAAATGGCTTCATCATGGTGGTGAATGTGGTGGACTTCATCAGGCAGAGAAAAATGCCTCCTTTGGATCTGCTCATTTCCTGTCTTGTGACCTCAAGGATTTGTCTGCACTTGCACATCCTACTTGTGCACCTGGTTCTTCTCTCCTTCATGAACGAGTCAACATTTGCTGAGTATTATATAACTTTCTTGTTTGTAAATGACTGGGGGCTTTGGCTGGCCACATGGCTTGGTGTTTCCTATTGCACCAAGATCGCCACCATCCCACAATCTCTGTTCTTCTGGCTGAAGATGAGGATTTCCAAGCTGGTGCCATGGCTGATGCTTGGGTCTACATTGTATGTATCTATCATTACTGCTATCCAAAGAAAATATTCATGGACTACTACCCCAAACTGTTTGTTAATTTTTTGTCCAAAAATACAACTGAAATCAAGGAAATAGATATGCCATCTTTGTTTATTTTAATTCATACTACACTGCCACTAATTATCTCCTCATCGCTCTTCTGCTGTTGATTTTCTCCCTAGAGAGACATGCACAGCAGATGAGAAGCATTGCTATGGGAACCCAGGACCCCTGCAGGGGAGACATCATCAGGGCAATGCTGTCCATCCTGTCCTTCCTAATCCTCTACTTCTCCTACTATACCGTGGGCTTTCTGAATATTTTTCAAATATTGCAGTTTGGAAGCTACCTCCTTGTATTCTGCACCTTGGTGGCTGGCACCTACCCATCTATACACTCTGTCATCTTAATTTTAGGAAACCCTAAATTGAAACAAAATGCAAAGAAATTCCTGCTCTTGGCTCAGTGCAGTTGGTGAGAAGGATTTGTATCAATTGAAAGGATCTGGGAGTCAATGGATTCCCTGTGTTGGTCTCCCCTCACTCACCCAATAAATATCCTTTCCATAAATGTACTGCTCATCATCTTAGCCCATACATTCTAAGACATGGTTATAGATTTGCTACCTTCAGAAAAGGGCACATAGATCTGTAAAGCACAACAAATGTCAGTGGATTACATCTATGTCAGAGTTCTGTTTGTGATATGGAACCACCATCTTGCAAGATAAATAGTAAGGAGATCTGTATGTACGATGTCTTCCAAGTGCAGAAGTCACAATTCCCTCAAAGTTGAAAGTCTTTTTTTTTTTTTTTTTTGGTTTTGGTTTTCCTCCGGTACCGGGAACCGAACTCACGACCTTGCACTTGCCAGGCAGGTGCTTTTGCCGCTGAGCTAAATCCCCAGCCCCAGTTGAAAGTCTTGAAGAGGAAGAAAAGCACTTACTTGAACTTGTGATGCCAGAAACATACAGAATCCTGCAGCACCACTGTCAGCAGAATGTCTGTTCTATAGGATTTATGTGTCTCAAATGGGCTGACTGTTCATCCCCTGGCTACTTGCAGATAATTTCTGTTCTCTTTATTGGAGTCACAGATAAAGAAGCCCTTCTTAGATTGGAAAGAAAGCTGAGGATATGGAGCCCTTCTAGATCTCTGTGAGAATATTCGCTGTGTCTGCTGCTAAGAGAACCTAGATGTCATGATGACTCTATTGAGTAATGGATAAAAAGGCTGACGGAGGGAAAGGAGGAGGAGGAGAAGAGAGAAGAATTGAAATCTGAAGGCTTCTTTTCATGTCTCCTAATTGTGCACCTTGGACAGACAATTGCTTGCAAAAGTGTTTCTTTGTACATTTGTGCTCTTTTCCAATTGATAGTGGTTATTTGGTCTTCCTACTACATGGCTTGTCTTCCCAGTGAGGTAACACTAGTAGTTGGAGGTGCTGGGATGTCCACATCTACTTGACCTCAGAGCTGTATTTACTGCTGGCTGGCTGACAATTTCAAAAAATAAGGGAATCATGTATGTTTCCAAAACAAATTCAAAACCCTTTTACTTTCAGGCAAGTCAATGAAATAAAAAATATTCTTATGAATATCTGTTAATTTGGGTTCATGTGTGATGGTGTATAAACTGTGTTAGATTTAGATTTGCCAATCACCAGTAGGAAGGATGTTAATTCTGACTGTCAAATCACAGACATGTAACTCAGAGAAGAGTTGTCTCAGAAGACCTGGAGATTCCAGTGTCTTCTTGGCTGTGGGAATGAGAGTGCTCTGTGTCTTCCCAGGACTTGGACCTGATTCTCCAGGGAACAAAGGAGTAACCCCACTTCCTGTACATATCCCATAGTCCCTCCCTCTGGTAGGCAGCTCTGGGAAGAGCACAGTGTCCTGG
The DNA here is from genome assembly GCF_000276665.1 of Chinchilla lanigera. NCBI lineage: Eukaryota > Metazoa > Chordata > Mammalia > Rodentia > Chinchillidae > Chinchilla > Chinchilla lanigera. The sequence goes on along the minus strand of NW_004955504.1, from coordinate 6,897,256 downwards.
GGGTGAACCCTGCTTCTGCTGGGGAAGGAACACAGGAGATGCACTTTGTTCTTCTCACGTCTGCCGCTCAGCAGATCCTTGCTCTGTCAACACAGGACGTGTGTTCCTGCGGGTGGGCAGGGAGAGCAGGAGCAGCTTCAAGCATCCCGGGAAAAATCCATGGAGATTTTGTTTCTCAGTTACCAAATTGTAATTCAATTTCTTGTATCTTTGCTCTAAGAGTGCTAGTTAATAGCATAACTAGGAAGGTACGACTAAGTTTGCAAGCTTGTAATATTTCTAATAGTTGTAATAAAGAAAACCATAAAGTATAGTAAACTTCTGCAAACATGACTCTGCTGCTTACCTAGAAATAAATTTCATGCAAAAATGTTGCTGAGATATTGTGTTGCTGGGTGTTTTGTGTGCAGCACTGATTGCTCTGTATTAAAAACAGAAGAACAATTGCTTTGTTTTATTTTTGTCTATGTTATTGGCATTTTGCTGTTGTTCTTTTTTTTAAAATTCCCTTTAAAATAAAACAAACACAGAAGTCTCAGCCCTGTCTCTCTGGATTCCTCTCTATCTGAACTCAACAGCCCTGCCAAGCTGTTTTTGTCCTCCTCTTATCCAGGAGCAGTTTGACCTCTATCTATATGGGCGCAGCCGCTACCTCTGATTTTACAAATGGTGTTGGTTAGCTAAGTGTTGTAGTGCATGCCTAGAATTCCAGGATTCTGGGAGGCTGAGGCAGGAGGACTGCAAGTGTGAGTCTAGCCTGGGCAACATATCAACATGGCAACACCTTGATCAAAAAATATTTCAGGCTGCAGATGTAGCACAGTTTAAAGGTTCCAGGGGTGTCTATAGTTCACCTGACTCACCCTCTCTGGTCGTTTCTCTCTCCCACATAGGAAGAGGAAGAGGAGCCAGAGAAGACCAGTACAAAGCCAGAGTCTTTTATTGCAGACATTGCAAGAAATATTACAAAGCAATCCCAAGGAAGGAGTAGGGTATTCAGAGCTATGACACCACAAAATCTGCAGCTGCTGTCCTGCTTTATGTGTTGTGGGTCCCATCTCCACACACCTGAGTGTCAAGATACTTGATTGACTGGATACTGGGCTTGTGGTTAGGGGTTCAGTCTTGTGAGCTATATGGGAATTATTCAGAGCCATTTGTTTTGGGGACATTACATACCAGAAGGGACATATAAGGGGAGGCGGTAGCTTACACAGACACAGTGTGACAGGCTATCAGTTCTAAACCACAAAGTTGTTTAGAAATTGGTGCTCACAGCCACCAGCTACATTTTTCCATGCTCTGAAAAGGGCCTGAGTCTTTACCACTCGAGAGGGTCCCTTCTGACCCTCTACTATATACAGATATAAATGAGCATTGTAACCATTTGAATATTAAAATAATGAACATTGCAATTCTAAATATGGCCTCCAATAACTGCCCTCATTTTCTCTCATGCTGGGGTTTGGATGCAATGTCCACATATACATGGAACCCTTATTGCCTTGCTTTGATATTGACTGATACTTCAGCTTGTACCTGGCATGTTTTATTACATAACTACTTTATATTTGAGGTGGTGGGGTTGGGGATTTAGCTCAGTGACACAGCACCTGCCTGGCAAGCGTGAGGTCGTGAGTTCAATTCCCAGTACTGGAAAAAAAAAACCAAAAAAACAAACAAACTAAAAAAAATAAATAAATAAATTTGAGGTGGTGCTCATTTTCCCAGCCCTGGTACATTAGAGAATTACTACATGGGAATATTACATTGCTGGACCTCAAACATGATGGTAGTGGTGACTTTTTTAAAGGTGTTTTTTGAAACAATACCTTGATAATGTGAAGTACAATCACACCTATGGCACAACTAGTTACTCATGGTGGAGATGAAGGCTGAAGAGCTCTGGCTGGTTCTCCAGCTGAGAAGGCTCTCAGCAGTCATCTGAAGGTATCCAGTTCCACTATTTGCTTATGGGAATGAAGAAAGATAAGAAGAACTAGAAAATGCAAAAGTCATCAGCAAGAAGCAAATTACTTCCAGACTATGTCTTTCTTATTTGAATGTCTCAGAACTTAATTGAGAATGCAGAGATATAAACACATGCACACTGCCTTCCTACTCCTTTGCTTTCATGATTAGGATCATGCTTCTCAAAGGGGTCCTGCTCTAGCTGAAGAACAGAGAGGGTGAATGATGGAAACTGCTTGAAAATCTATACATCTTCGAAGAAGTGACTGATTTTCCTGCTCTCAACCTGCTAACACATCAGTTCATTACCTATTTTTTTATAGCAGTGACACAGTTTCTTATTGGGGTCTTCACAAATGGCTTCATCTTGGTGGTGAATGCGGTGGACCTCATCAAACAGAGACAAATGGCTCCTTTGGATCTGCTCATTTCCTGCCTGGTGACTTCGAGGATTTGTCTCCAGTTGTTCATCTTCCTTGTGCACTTGACTCTTCTCTCCTTCATGAAATAGTTGGTACTTGCTGAACTTTATATAATTTTCATGTTTGTAAATATTTTGGGGCTTTGGCTGGCCACATGGCTTGGTGTTTTCTACTGCACCAAGATCTCCACCATCCCGCATCCACTGTTCTTCTGGCTGAAGATGAGGATTTCCAAGTTGGTGCCCTGGCTGATCCTGGCGTCTACATTGTATGCATCTATCAGTACTGGCATCCAGGCAAAACTTGCATGGACTATTATTCAAAAACTTGTGGTCAAAGTTTTCTCCAAAAATGCAACTCAAGCCAAAGAAATGAACCTTGTACCACATTCAGTTTTGATTTTTCATCTTATATTACCATTGTTTATCTTCCTCTTGGCTATTCTGCTCTTAATTTTTTCACTGGGGAAACATGCTCAGCAGATGAAAAGCACTGCTATGGGAAACAGGCATCCCATCAGGGGCGCCCCCATCAGGGCAATGCTGTCCATCCTGTCCTTCCTAATCCTCTACTCCACTCACTACATGATGGTTATATTTTTCTCTTTCAAAGTGCTGCAGTTTGGAAGCTTCCTCTTTGAGTTCTGCATCTTCGTGGCTGGCATCTACCCATGTATACACTCTGTCATCTTAATTTTAGGAAACCCTAAACTGAAAGAAAATGCAAAGAAGTTCCTGTGGTCAGTGTGGTCAGTGAGAAGGATTTGCAGCAGTAGATAGGGTCTAGGAGTCAGTGGCTTCACTGTGTCTGTCTCCCCTCACTCACCCAACAAACATCCTGTCCATAACTGTACTGCTCATCATCTTAGCCCATACATTCTGAGACAATGTTACAGATTTATTACCTTCAGAAAAGTGTTCCTTGATCTGTAAAACAGAACAAATATTAGTGGATTACATCCATCCGAGAATTCCAGCTGTAATACAGAAACGCCATCTTGCAAGATAAAGGGTATGGGGATCTTTGTGCAAGATATCTTCCAAGTGCATGAAAAATCGTAATTCTCTCAAAGTTGAAAGTCACGAAGAAGAAGAAAAGCACTTACTTGAACTCATTATGTAAAAATACACCAAATACTGTAGGACTACTGTCTGTAGGATGTCTGGTCCTCTATGGCCCATCTGATTAAAATATGTTGACTGTTCATCCCATGTCTTTGTGCAGATGATTGCTGTCCTCTTTATTGAGGTCACAGATAATGAAGCCCTTCTTAGCCTGTAAAGAAGGCTGAGGACAGGGGGCCCTTCTATGTCCCTGTGAGCGTGTTCACTGTGTCCATCGTGCAGAGAACCTAGATGTTATAGTGACCCTTGGTAGCAAATGATGAAAAGGCTGATAGGTGGAGGAAAAGGAGGAGGAGAACATGAGAGGAGTTGAGATCTGAAGTCTCCTTTCCCTTGGCCCCTATTTTTGCAGCTGGTACAGACAATGGCTTGCAGAGGTGTTTCCTTATACACTTGAGCACTTAACTTTGGGACCTTTCCAATGGCTGATGGTTATGTGGTCCTCTTACCACGTGGGTTTTCTTCCCAGTTTGACAACAACAGTAGGAGCAGGGCCTCGGAGCTTCCCTATCTGCTTGACCTCAGAGATACATTTTCTGCTGGGCTGGCTGATGATTTTGGAAACTAAGAGGTTCAAATATGTTTCCAAAGCAAATTCAAAGCCCTTTTGCTTGCAGGCAAGTCAATGAAATCAACAGTGTTCTTAGGTTTAGCTGCAAATTTTGCCTCATGTGCGATGATGTAAACTGTAGATAAAGATTTGCCAATTACTAGTACTAAGGATTTCAAATGTGAGTTTAGAATACCAGGCATGAAACTCACAGAGAAGTTGCTTCAGATTCCAAAGATGTGTGTGTCCTCCTGGTTGTGGGAAATAGAGTGCTCTGTGTCTTCCCAGGGCTTGGACCTGATTCTCCAGGGAACAAAGCAGCAGCCCCCACATACTGTTTGTAGCTCACAGTCCCTCCCTCTGGCAGGAAGCTCTGGGAAGAGCAGAGCGTCCTGGAGGTGAACACTGCTCCTGCTGGGGAAGGAACATGGGAGACACACTCTTGTCCTTCTCATATCTGCCGCTCAGCAAATCCTTGCTCTGTGAAACCAGGACGTGTGTTCCTGCAGGTGGGCAGAGAGAACAAGAGCAACTTCAAACAGCCACACAGAAATCCACAGGGATTTTCTTTCTCAGATACCAAATTGTAATTCCACTTCTCATATCTTTGCTCTAGGAATGCTAGTTAATAGCATAACTACGAAGGTATGACAAAGTTTGTAAACTTGTAATATTAGCAAGAGTTGTAATAAAGAAAAACCATATAGTATAATTAAGAATTATCCTGTCCACTTTTCTAGAAATAAATTTGTTGCAGAAATGGTGTCCAGTCATCATGCTGCTTGCTGTTATATGCAGCACTTGTTGCTATACCTAAAAGAAGAGGAATCTCAGCATTTGTCTCTGAGTCCTCTTTATCTTGACTCCGCAGCCCTGCCAAACTGCTTTTGTCCTCTCCTCATCCAGCAGCAGTTTGAACTTTATCTATCCTGGTTCAGCACCCATCCCTTTGCTTTTAGAAATGTGGTCTGCTAACCAAGCATGGTAGTACATGATTATAATTCCAGGCATCTGGGAGACTGAGGCATAAGTATTGCAAGTGTGTGCCTAGCCTATGCCACTTAGCTGCACAATACCTTGAATAAAAAAAAGTTAGAGATTGCAGATGTAGCTCAGTGTAAAGGCTAAAGTTACGGCCCCAGAACCACAGGAAGCAAAAAGAGAAAGGTTGGGAGATTGAGGAAGATAGAGACAGACAGAAAGAGAGAGAAAGAGAGAGAGAGAGAGAGAGAGAGAGAGAGAGAGAAAGGACAAAGAGAAAGAAGAGAAGAAAGGAAAGTAAGAAATAAGAAAAGAAAGAAATTATGAGAAACAAAGAAAGCAAGGAAGCAACAAGAAAGAAAGAAAGAAAGAAAGAAAGAAAGAAAGAAAGAAAGTATAAAGGTAGGAAGAAAGGAAGGAAGGCAGGGAGGAGGGAAGGAAGAAAGGAGGAAAGAGGAGAAGCAAGGGCATGTGCAGTGTTGATGGCAATGGCTGTGGTCTGGACATGGCTTGAGTGTCCCTTGAGGTTCCTATGTGGAAGTTCATCCTCACTATGGGCAATGAGAAGGAAGAAACTTAATCCTGTCTGCTGTGCAGAGGAGAACCTCTGAGAGTGTATACAGTGGGGTAAGTCGTCAGAGCAGGGCCCATGATGAACCCCAGTAGCTTTGGCAAAAGAGGGCCAGGTTCGGGGCAGACACATGTGTGCTCTTGCTGTCTCTCCCCTGCTACTTAGAAAGAGACACAGCCCTGCCCTGGGACCAGAGCCATGAGCCAAGAAAATTCTGTGTCCTGGCAACTTCCTGGTCTACAGCAAGGTGACAGATGAGACAGGAGAAGACAGGCCTAGACCTCACTGGTTCTGAAGCCAGAAAATGTCCTTTACTGTTCACCTGAGCTCCACACCCTGTGCCCCAGGAGGTCTGTGCTATGTTTCAGTCAACCTGTCTTCCAGAGAGGATTTTGGAACAGAGATTGAGCCAGGAGGAAGCCTTTCCCTGAAGAGGGACCTGTAGGGACAGCCCTTCATGTTTCAGAGAGGAGCCCCAAAGCTGTGCATTCTCTAGGGGGACCTGAGTCCTTCAGTGCCCGACCCAGGAGCTCTCCACAGTCTGCCATGACTAAAGGTGGTGACATCACCTAGGAAGTCTAAGTCTGAGAGCTTCTATGTTAGGTCTGGTAGATCTGGGGTCAGTGTTCAGCAGACATGTCCTCGCTGGCCAGTCTCTCTCCAACCTGGAAAGAGGAAGTGGAGTCAGGGAAGGCCAGGGCAAAGCGAAGGTTCTTTTCTTGTAGGTATTGCAGGAAACATTAGGAAGTCACTCCCAGGAAGGAGTGGGGTGCTCAGACGTGCAGAGCAAGACCCTGACTCAAAAAGACAAAAAAAGGGGCTGGGGATTTAGCTCAATGGCACAATGCCTGCCTGGCAAGCGCAGGGTTGTAAGTTCGATTCCTGGTACTGGAAAAACAAACAAACAAACACCAAAAAAAAAAAAAAAAATATTATGGGCTACAGTAGAATTATCCAGAGCAAATTGTTTCATGGACATTACCTACTGGAAGGGAAGTTCAGGGCCGGGGCAGTAACTTACAGAGACAAAAGTGTGATAGGCTATCAACTGTAAACCACAAAGTTGTTTGGAAACAGTTTGGTGCTTACTAGCCGCACAAAGCCTTCGTTTCCCACCCTTTAAATAAAGCCTGGGTGCTTTATCCTTGGAGGGGTCCCTTCTGACTCTATTCTTTTTACACACATTTGAAATATGACTATTGCAACAATCTGAATAGTAAGATAATGAACAATGCAATTCTAAATATCTCCCAACAATAAATGAACCCATTCAGCCTAATACTGGGCTGTCGCTCCAGTGTCTCTAGATGCCTGTAACCCTTATGACTTTGCTTTTGTATTCACTGACACTTTGTGTTGTACACTGCATATTTTAATAAATAATTACTTTAAATTTTAGGAAGCCCTGATTTTCTCAGCCTTCATACATTAGAGAATAACTACTTGCGAGTTTTACATTCCTGGCCTGGGAAATAATGACAGTGGAAGTGATCCTTTTTTTAAATGTTTTTTGAAGAGTACCTTGATAATGTGAAGTAGAATCACAGCTGGAAAACAACTAGTTACTCATGGTGGAGATGAAGGTTGAGGAGCTCTGGCTGTCTCCAGCTAGAAGACTCTCAGCAGTCATCTGAAGGTATCCAGATCCATATTTGCTTATGGGGACCATGGGAGCTAAACAGAGCTAGACAATGCAAAATCCATCAGTAAGAAGCAAATTATTATGGGACTATCTCTTTCTTATTTGAATGTCTCAGAACTAATTTGAGAAAGCAGGGATATAAACACATGCACACTGCCTTCCTACTCCATTGCCGTCATGATTAGGATCATGTTTCTCAAAGGTGTCCTGCTCTAGCTGAAGAAGAACAGAGAGGGTGAATGACTGAAACTGTCTGAAAATTTATACATCTTTTAAGATTTTTCTCCTCCAAGATGCCAATGCACCGCCTCATTATCTATTTTCTTGTAGCAGTGACACAAGTTCTTACTGGGGTCTTTGCAAATGGCTTCATCATGGTGGTGAATATGGTGGACTTCATCAAGCAGAGAAAAATGGCTCCTTTGGATCTGCTCATTTCCTGCCTAGTGACTTCGAGGATTTGTCTACACTTTCTCATCCTCTTTGAGCACATTGCTGTTCTGTCCTTCATGAAACAGTCAGTATTTGCTGAGCTTAATATAATTTTCATGTTTGTAACTATTTGGGGGCTTTGGTTGGCCACGTGGCTTGGTGTTTTCTACTGTGCCAAGATCGCCACCATCCCACACCCACTGTTCTTCTGGCTGAAGATGAGGATTTCCAACTTGGTGCCCTGGCTGATCCTGGGGTCTACATTGTATGCATCTCTCAGTACTGGCATTTATGCAAAACATGCATGGACTATTACCCAAAATTTTTTGGTCAACTTTTTCTCCAAAAATGTAACTCAGATCAAAGGAATAGACTTTGTACTACTTTCTACTTTGATTTTTCATATTTCAGTGCCATTAATTATCTTCCTCATCGCCGTTCTGCTCTTGGTTTTCTCCCTAGGGAGACATGCCCAGCAGATGAGAAGCACTGCTATGGGAACCCAGGATCCCCACAGGGGCGCCCCCATCAGGGCAGTGCTGTCCATCCTGTCCTTCTTAATCCTCTACTCCTCCCACTACATGATGGTCCTTTTGTTCTTTTTTCAAATATTGCAGTTTGGAAGCTCCCTTTATGAGTTTTGCACCTTGGTGTCTGGCACCTACCCATCTATACACTCTGTTGTCTTAATTTTAGGAAATTCTAAACTGAAACAAAAGGCAAAGGAGTTCCTGGTCTGTGGTCAGTGTGGTCAATGACAAGGATTTGTATCAGTTGAAAGGATTTAGGAGTCAGTGGCTTCCCTGTTCTGTCTCCCCTCACTCATCCAATAAATATTCTATTCATAAACATATTGCTCATCATTGTAGCCTGTCCATTCTGAGGCAATGTTAGAGATTTGCTTCATTCAGGAAAGCACACATTGATCTGTAAAGCACAACAAATGTCAGTGCATTTCATCCATGTCAGAGTTCTGGTTGTGATATGGAACTGCCATCTTCAAGATAAATACTATGGGGGTCTTTGTGCATGATGTCTTCCAAGTGCTTGAAAAACCATAATTCTCTGAAAGTTGAAAGTCTTGAGGTGGAAGGAAATCACTTGCTTGAACTCATTATGTAAGAAATACACTGAATCCTGCAGCACCTCTGTCATTAGGATGTCTGGTCCTCTGTAGTCTACCTGACTCCAATGGGCTGACTGTTTATCCCTTGTCTACATGCTGCTACAAACACTAGCATTTGCTATTGGTTGATTTTTGATTTGTTTTAATTTGTATTTCTTGAGAGAACAATGAGGTTGAACATTTTTTCATGTATTTATTTACCATTTATATTTCTTCATCTGAGAAGTGTTTAGTCATCTCAGATGATTTCTGTCCTTTTCATTGGAGTCACAGATAATGAAGCCCTTCTAAGCTGGAAAGAAGGCTGAAGACAGGAAGCCCTTTTAGATCCTTGTGAGAATATCCACTGTATCCATATTTTAGAGTACCTAGATGTCATACTTTTTAAAAATTCATTTTAAAGAGAATAAAACAGACAATTAAACTGATAACAGAATTTCCAAACAGGATGATAGGAAAAGAACAATGAATATTTTATTGCATATTATTATCTTCAAAGTTGGTGCTCAGATTACCATTTATAGGTGTATAAAATTAATCAAATAATATAAGCACTAACTGTTCCTTTCAGTGAACTAATAGAAATTAGTAGTACATTGATCTGAACTATCTTATATATATATATATATATATATTCTTCTATATATCTATATCTATCTATCTATCTATATATTCCCCCTTCTTTTTTTTCTCCTTTCCCCATCCCAGTTGTTTTTTTCATTTAAACAATTTCTTTCCCTTTCACAATATCTATTGAGTATTTAGATCTCATTTACTCTTTCAGTTTTTTACATTACTGAGACAATATGATGTTTACACATGTGAGTCTTCCTTAATTCACTTATAAGTATGGTCTCTAGTTGCATCCATTTACCTATAAAAGTCTTGAGTTTATCTATCTTTATAGCTGAGTAATACTCTATTGTATAAAAATTTCATATCTTTTTCATCAGTTATTTGGCTGATGGGCATTTGGGTTGCTTCCAAGATTTAGCTATGACAACTTGTGCTACTATAAACATGAGCACACATATATCACTGTGGTATGATGTTTTCAATTCTTTTGTAAGAAGACTTCCACAGTGGTTTCATCTGTCTATACTCTCACCTACAGGGGAAAATGGTTCTCTTTTCCCCACAGCCACACCAGCTTTTGCTATTGGTTGATTTTTGAGGACAGCCTTTCTTTCAGGGGTGAGATGGAATTTTTGTGCTGTTTTAATTAGCATTTCTTGAAAGAACAATGACGTTGGACATTTTTTCATGTATTTATTTGCCATTTATATTTCTTCATCTAAGAAGTGTTTAGTCATCTCAGATGACCCTTTTTGGATCAGGTCTTTGGGAGGGGTCTTTTTTTTCTCAATTCTTTATATGCTCTTAATAAAAGCTTTTTGTCTTAGGGAGAGTTGGCTAAAATTTTTTTCCCAATTCATGAGTTTTCTTTTCACACTGCTGGTGATTTCTTTTGATGGGCAAAAGTTTTTTAAGAAGAGAAAATCCCAGTTGTTTATTCTCTGAAGTATTTCCTGTGCAGTTTGGTTTTTGTTCATGAACTCTCTACCTACCCATATGTCATCAAGATTTTGACCTACTTTCACGACTAGATTCAGTGTTTAGTGTTTACTGTTGTGGTTTTAATATTTAGATCTCTGATCCATGTTGACTTTAGTTTAGTGCATGGTGAGAGGCATGGCCTAGTTTTAGTATTCAGCATATGGACAGCCAGTTTCCAGCACCATTTATTAATGAGGCTATCCTGCTTCCAGTGAACATGTTTGGCCCTTTTGTCAAAGAGAAGGTGGCTGAGTGTGGTTGTAGTTGTGTTTGCATCTTCTAAACTGTTCCACTGATCCTCAGGTCTGTTTTTTGCCAGTACCATACTGATTTTATGACAGTAGCTTTGCAGTATAATTTCAAGGCAAGGATTGTGATACCTCCTGCCTTTCCTTTGTTTCCCAGGTTGCTTTGCCATCTAGGTCTCTTCTGGTCCCAGATCAGTTCTAGGAATGTTTTCTTTAGATCTGTGAAGTATGCTAATGGTATTTTGATTAGGACTTCATTAAATTTCTACAACTTTGGGAGTATGGCCATTTTCATTATATTGGTTCTTCGAATCCATGAGCAAGGGATATACTTTCATTTTCTTACATCCTCTTTAATCTCCTTTTTTAGAGTACTGTAATTTTCCTTGTATAGATCTCTTACTTCCTTTGTTAGATTGTTTCCTAAGTATTTCATTTATTTATATGGTACTGTGAAGGGTGTGGTTTTCCTAATTTCTCTTTCAGTGAGTTTCTTGTTTCTGTATTAGAATCCTATTGATTTTTGATTATTGACTTTTTATCCAGCTATGATGCTGAATTTGGTTATTAAATGCAGAAGTCTTTTGGTGGAGCTTTGGGGGTCTTTGATGTATCATGTCACCTGCAAATAATGATAACTGAACTTCTTTCTTTCCTATATTTATTCCTCTTATTTCTCTCTCTTGTCTATTTGCTCTTGCTAACTTTTCCAGAACTGTGTTGAATAGGAGTGGTGACAGTGGACATCCTTGTCTTGTTCTGAGTTTTAAAGTGAAAAGTTTCAATTTTTGTTCATTTAGTATGATGTTGGCTGTTGGTTTTTCATAGATGGCTTTTATCAGATTGAAGTAAAGACCATCTATTCCTATTTTCTGGAGGCTTTTCATCATGAATGAGTGTTGGATTTTATCAAAAGTTTTTCTACATCTATTGAAATGATCATGTGTCTTTTGCCTTTGGCTCTGTTGATGTGGTGTATTACATTTATTGATTTGTGTAAATTGATCTATCCCTGCATTCTTGGGATGAATTCTACTTGGTCATGGTGTTTAATTTTCTTGATGATTTGATGCATTCTGTTTGCTAATATTTTATTGAGGAGTTTTACATCTATGTTTATTAGGGAGATTCACCATTAGTTCTCTTTTTTGTTGGATATTTTCTCTGGTTTTGGTATCGGGATATACTTTCATTAAAGAATTTGAGGTGTATTGGTGTTAAATCTCTAAATTTCTTGTAGAATTCAGCTGTAAATCCATCAGGAACTGGGATTTTCTTTGTTGGTAAGTCTTCAATTGCATTTTTAATTTCATTGACTGATATTGTTATTCAGAATTTTTATATCTTCTTGATTAAACTTTGGAAAATCATGTTTCTAGGAATCTGTCCTTTTTTCTTTGTTTTCCATCCTGTAAGAGTAAAGATTTTAGAAGTAAGTATTGATCATCTTCTGAATTTCCACGGGATCTGTAGAGTTCATCCTTTCCATCCCTTATTGCATGAATTTGAATTTTTCTCTCTGTTTTAGATAACATTGGTTAGGGGTTTATTAATTCTATTTATTCTTTCATAGATCCAAGTCTTCAATTTGTTAATTGTTTGCATTGTTTTCTTAGTCTCAGTTGTGTTAATTCCTGTTCTGAGTTTATAATTTCCTCCTTTCTTTGAGCTTTAGGCTTTACTTGCTCTTGTTTTTCTAGAAGCTTGAGGTGCAGCATAAGATTGTTTATGTGTGCTTGTTCTGTTTTCCTGATGTGGGAATTCACTACTATAAATTTTCCTCTGAGAGCTACTTTCATTATGTACCACAGGTTCTGATAAGTTGTAGCTGCAGTTTTGTTTGATTGTAGATATTGTTTAATTTCTTCTTTAATTTCATCTATGACCCATTGACTGTTCAAGAGGGTGTTATTTAATTTGCTTATGCTTATAAGAGTTTTTGTGGTTTCTTTTGCCCATAGTTTCCAATTTCCTTACACTGTGGTGAGATAATATGCATGGGATAATTTCAATTCCTTTGCATTTACTTAAGCATGTTCTGTTGGTAGTATATGGCCTATTTTAGGGAGCATTCCATGTGCAGCAGAGCAAAACATCCTGTGTGTATGCTGATGTTGAGTGGAATACTCTGTAAAGTTCTACTAAGTTCATTTGCTCACAAGTTTGGTTCATTTCTCTCATCTCCCTGCTAATTTTTTATCTAGTTGATCTATCTCTTTGGGACAATGGGATGTTAAGGTATCCCATTGCAATTGTGTTATTACTTATTTGATTTTTCATGTCTCTTAATATTTGTCCTGCAAGGGGCTGGGGATTTAGCTCAGTGGCACAGCGCTTGCCTGGCAAGCACGAGGTCATGAGTTTGATTCCCAGTACCAGAAAAGAAAAACAAAAACAAACAACAACAACAACAAACAACAATATTTGTCTTACATAGTTTGGTGGTCCCATATTTGATGCATATATATTTATGATTGTTATATGTTCCTCTTGAAGTTTTCCCTTAATCAGTATGTAGTGACCTTCTTCATTTCTTTTTAACATTTTGGGGTTGAAGTTCACATTGTCTGCAAACAGAATAGCTACCCCTGCTCTTTTCTAGATCACATGGAGTATTGTTTTCCATCCTTTGATTTTTAGTCTAAGAATTCCCTTTGGATTTAAATGTGTTTCTTGTGTACAGCATATTGTTGGATTTTGTTTCTTGATCCACACTGCCAGTCTGTTTCTTTTGATTGGTGAATTGAGCCCATTCACATTAATGGTTATACCTGATATGTATTGGCTTATCTTTGTCATGTTATTTTCCTGTTGTTGGTTCCCTACCTTTTCCTCTGTTTAATTGCTTGCCATGCCTGGCAGTTTCTTACTGTTGTTATTCCTCAAGTTGTGATCATTTTTATCTCTGTCTAGAATATCTTTCAGTACTCTTTGTAGGATTTGTGTGGTGGTCATGAACTACTTTACTTATTCTTTTTTATGGAAGTATCTTATTTCTCCATTAATTTTGAAAGACAGTTTTGCAGGGTACATCAGTCTGGCTTGGAAGTTCTTTTCTTTTAGGACTTAGAATACTTCACTCCAAGCTCTTCTTGACTTGATGATCTGTGTTGAGAAGTCTACCATGGCTCTGATGAACTTTCCTTTATAAGTGATCTATTTCTTTTCTCCAACAGCTTTTAAAAATTTGTTATTGTGCTGAATTTCTGGGATCTTGATTACTATATGTCTGGGTTGTAGATTTATTTTGGGTTATGTCTAATTGGAGTTCTATCTGCCTCACTTAATGTATGTCAAATTCTTTACCCATGCTTGGGAAATTTTATGCTATTATTCTAGTCTTTTTATGTCATTTGTGTTCATTCTTGCTTTTTTGTTGACACTTATCAGTCTTATATTGTTTTTTTGGCATCACCCTGCAGCTATTGAATTATTATTTTCTGCTTCTTTGTTATTTTTAAGAAATCTTTCCTTTTATGGTGGCTAGCTGCAATCTGTCTTCAAAGTCTGAAAGTCTATCTTCAGTTTTGTTCAAGTAGTTTTTCCAGCTTTCAATGGAAATTTTAATTTCCTGGATATCTCTTTGAATCTGTTTCATGCATTTTAATTCTTTCCTATATTGTTCATTGAACATTTCCGTCATTTACCTTTTTCATGTATTTTTTCATCTATACATTCTTTAGACGTGCCTTCCAATTCTTTCACTATGGCTGTCATTTCTTTTATGCCTGAGAGATTAATTCTGATCTGATTTCCTCTATAGCATCTTGTTTCTTTACTTCAGTTGCTATCATACCAGAAATATCAGGTGTGTAGCTTCCAATTTCTTCTATGTTTATGTCTCCTGGACTTGTTCTGGGTGGGCTGAAGATGGGAGATTGCATTTTTCACCTTCATTTTGACATTTTCTTTTTCAAAAATATTTTATTTTGTTTTCTATACTGATGCTTGGGTGTTTTGGTAGTAAGTAGCTATAGCACTAGTGTCAAAGCTTCTCTAGGAAAAGTCTGTTCTTCAGGGATATCTTCTGGGTGCAGGAGATTCTTGATTTTTGTCTGTCCCAAGATCCTACCTTCCCAATTAATTAAGGGTCTGATGTTGGTAACTATATAGCTCAGTCTACAGTCCATTGATGTATGGCTGTAGTGAGGTTATTAACCAAGAGTTTCCCAATATTGTTACACAAGGGAGAACAACTGATACAAAACAATTATATCATCTTAGCTACCATAGTACTACTAGCAATAATGACAGCATCAACACATTTTGTATTTCACAAAGTGTGTTCACTATTGATTTTGTACTTTAGGTGATAGAAGCAAATTCTATAGTTATATAGCAGAACCAAAAGTAATAGCAAGATAACAGAACCAATAGGAGTGTGTATGCAAGGAGTTTCCCCTTATTAAATTGGATTTACCATGGGTTTGTCCAGATGAGCCAGTTTCTGAGGCATGGGTGCTTCTGCACTGGCTGTCCATTGTGCAGTTTAGGGGACTGGGCTAGGAGCCCAGGTTCCTCCAGCAGACAGAGGATGGGCAGGGTTTCTCCTCTCACGCATGGCTCATTGTAGTTCCATGGATGTCAGAATGGTGCTGGGTGGGATTTCTCCCTTCCTGCACAGCTCACTGAGTTTGCTGTGATAGTGGAGAAGCAATGTATGGGGTTTCTCTCCTACTGAGCAGCTCACCCAGGTTTCCACAGTGCTGGAGAAGTGATGGGGGGTTCCTAGATGTCATGTTGCCACTTTCTAGCAACTAACAAAAAGGTTGATAGATGGAGGAAAAAGAGGAGGAAAAGAGAGAGGAGTTGAGATCTGAAGGCTCCTTTTCCATTTCCCCTAATTGTACACCTTGGACAGACAATAGCTTGTAAAGGTGTTTCATTCTACATGTGTGCCTTTGGTGAGAGTTGGTCCTCTTATCATGTGGCTCCTCTTCCCAGTAGGCAACACCAGTACATGGGAGGGACTGGGGAATTCCCCATCTGCCTGACCTCTGAGATATATTTCCTGTTGTCTGGATGTATGTTTTGGAGATTAAGTGGTTCATGTATGTTTCCAAAGCATATTCAAAGACCCTTTGCTTGCAGGAAAGTAAATGCAATAAGAGATGTCCTAAAGTTTAGGTGGAAATTTTGGTTCATGTGTGATGATGTAAAGATTGGGATTTGCCAATCACCAGTAGTGAGAATTCAAATTCTTATTTTCAAATCAACTGCTTCAGAAGATTCAGAGATGGGCATGTCTTCTTGGCTGTGGGAAATAGAGTGCTCAGGTCTTCCTAGGGCTTAGACCTGAATCCCCAGGGAACAAAGCAGCAGTACCATTTCCTGTGTAGCGCTCACAGTCCCTTCCTCTGCTATCCAGCTCTGAGAAGAGCATACATGTGCTGGAGGTGAACACTGCTCCTGTTGGGGAAGGAACACTGGAGACGCACTCTTGTTCTTCTCACATCTGCTGCTCAGCAAATACTTTCTCTGTGAACCCAGGATGTGTGCTCCTGCAGGTGGGCAGAGAGAGTGAGAGCAACTTCAAACAACCAGCAAGAAAGCCAGGAGGACTTTGTTTCTCAGATACAAAATTGTGATTCCACTTCTTGTACCTTTGCTCTAAGAGTGCTAGCTAATAGCATAATTATGAAGGTATGACTAAGTTTGTAAACTTATAATATTGCCAAGAGGTGTATAATATTGCCAAGAAAAACCATAGAGTATAGTGAACCATTCTAAAACATAACCACTGCCTGTTTTAGTGGAAATAAATTTCTTGCAGAAATGTTGCTGAGCTATTGTGCTGCTGGGTGTTGTGTGCAGCACTAATTGCTCAGTCTTAAAATCGAAGAGTCTCAGCCTTTGTTTCTTTGGAGCCATCTTTATCAGGACTCAACAGACCTGCCAAATAGTTCTTTGTCCTTCCTCATCTAGAAGCAGTTTGACCTGTATTTATCCTGGCTCATCACAGCCCCCGCCTTATGTTTTTAGAAATGGTGCCTGTTAAGTAGAGTGGTAGTGCATGCCTACAATTCCAGTACTCTGTGAGGTGGAGGCAAGAGGATTGCCAGTGGGTACCTAACCTGGCCCACATAGCAAGATAGCAATATCTGGTTTCAAAAAATTTTAAAAGGTTGTGAATGTCATTGATTATAAAATCTCCTGTTTAATTTCTTGGGACCACAGGAAGCAAAAAAGGAGAAAGAGGCAGAGAGAGAGAGACAGAGACAGAGATGGAGAGACAGAGATACATGGCTTGAGTGTCCCTTGAGATGCCTGTGTGGAAGTTCATCCTCACTATGGACAATAAGAAGGAAGAAACTTAATCCTATCTGCTGTTGAGAGGGGAACCTTTGGGGGTGTGTACAGTGGGGTGAGTCATCACAACAGGTCCCACGATGAACCCTGGTGGCTTTGTGAAGGAGAAGACCAAGCTTCAGAGCAGACATAGGGTGCTCCCCTGCTACCTGGAAGCAGATTCAGACCGGCCCTGGGACCAGAGCATGACCCAAGAAAAACCTGTATTCCTGGTAACTCCCTGGTCCGCAGAAAGGTGAAAGATGAGGCAGGACAATACAGGCCTGGACCTCACTGGTTCTGAAGCTGGGAGATGTCCTGTGCTGTCTACCTGTCCGCCACACCCTGAGCCTTGGAAGGTCAATGCTGTACTACAGTCAGCCTGGCTTCCAGAGAGGGCTTCAGAACAGAATTTGGGCTGGGAGGCAGCCTCTGTCTGAAGAGGGGCCTGCAGGGACAGCCCTTTGCATTTCAGAGAGGAGCCCCAAAGCTGTGCACTTTCCAGTGTGACCTGAACCCTTCAGTGCCTGATCCAAGAGTTCTCCACAGTCTGGTGTAACTAAAAGTGGTGACATCACCTGGGAAGTCTAAATCTGATCGCTTCTACTGTTAGGTCCAGCGGGTCTGGTGTCAGCAGTCAGCAGATGCACCCTCTCTGAGCATCTGTCTCTCTGACATGGAAAGAGGAGGAGGAGTAAGGGAAGACCAGTACAATGCAAAGGTATTTTTCTACTAAGTATTGCAGAAAGCAGTTGGAAGCCACCCCGAGGAAGGAATGGGGTGCTCAGAGCTGCAACATGCCAGATCTGGGGCAGTACCCTGTTTAAGGGATAGGGCCCTGTCTCAGCCCTCCTGAGTATGGACTCTTGATTGATTGGATACTGGGCTTGTGGCTAGGGATTCAGTCTTGTGGACCATAGAGGAAATTTGCAGAGCAGCTTATTTGGGGAATATTACATACTGGAAGGGAAATTTCAGGGGGAGTGGTAGCTTTTTCAGACAAAATGTGACAAGCTGTCAGATTCAAGCTGCAAAGTTGTTTGGAAATTGTTGCTCATAGTTACCAGAGCCTGCATTTTCTACCCTTTAAAAAGGACTGGGGCTCTCACTCTGCAGAAGGGTCCCTTCTGACCCTATACTGTATACAGGCATTTCAAATATGGGCATTGCAACATTCTGAACATTAAAATAATGAACACTGCAATTTTAACATCTCCTCACAATAACTACCCTCATTTGCTCTCACACTGGGGTTTGAATGCAGTTTGGACACAAACATGGAAGCCTTATTGCCCTGTTTTTACATCTAGTGACACTCTGGGTTTACTCTGTATATTTTATTGTATAACTACTTATATTTCAGGAGGTCTTGATTTTCTCGGGAATTACTATGTGAGAGTCTTATAATACTGGCCATGAAACATAATGTTAGCGGAAGTGATATTTTAAAGGTGATTTTTGAAGAATACCTTCTTAATGTGAAGTGGAACCCCAGTTATGGCACAGCTAAGTTACTCATGGTGGAGATGAAGGTTGAGGAGCTCTGGCTGCTTTTCCAGCTGAGAAGACTGTCAGCAGTCATCTGAGGGTATCCAATTCCGCTATTTGCATATGGGGACCAGGAAAGTTAAGAAGAACCAGAAAATGCAAAAACCATCAGCAAGAAGCAAATTATTGCTGGACTATCTCTTTCTTATTTGAATGTCTCAGAACTCATTTGAGAAAGCAGAGATATAAACACATGCACACTGTCCACCCTCTCCATAGCCTGCATCATTAGGTTCATGCTCTTCAAAGGAGTTCTGCTCCAGCTGAAGAAGAACAGAGAGCATGAATGCTTGAAGCTGTCTGAAAGTCTATAAACTATAAAGTGACTGATTTTTCTCCTTCCAAAATGCTAATGCCACACCAAATTATTTATTTTCTTGTGGCAGCAACACAGTTTCTTATTGGGGTCTTTGCAAATGGCTTCATCATGGTGGTAAATGTGGTGGACTTCATCAAGCAGAGAGAAATGGCTCCTTTGGATCTACTCATTTCCTGCCTGGTGATTTCAAGGATTTGTCTCCAGTTGCTCATCTTCCTTGTCCACCTGGTTCTTCTCTCCTTCATGAAACAGTCGATATTAGCTGAGCTTTACATAATTTCTGTGTTTGTAAATAACTGGGAGCTTTGGCTGGCCACGTGGCTGGGTGTTTTCTACTGCACCAAGATCGCCACCATCCCACACCCACTGTTCTTCTGGCTGAAGATGAGGATTTCCAGGTTGGTGCCCTGGCTGATCCTGGGGTCTACATTGTATACATCTATCAGTACTGGCATTTATGCAAAACATGCACGGACTATAATCCAAAATTTTTTGGTCAACTTTTTCTCCAAAAATGCAACTCAGACCAAAGGAATAGATTTTGTACCACTTTCTCTTTTGATTTTTCATATTTCAATGCCATTAATTATCTTCCTCATTGCCGTTCTGCTCTTGGTTTTCTCCCTAGGGAGACATGCCCAGCAGATGAGAAGCACTGCTACACAAACCAGGAACCCCTGCAGTGGCGCCCTGTTCAGGGCAATGCTGTCCATCCTGTCCTTCCTAATCCTCTACTCCTCCCACTACATGATGGTCATATTCTTTTTTCAAGTATCGTATTTTGGATGCTTCCTTTTTGAGTTCTGCATCTTTCTGGCTGGAACATACCCCTCTATTCACTCAGTTGTCTTAGTTTTAGGAAACCCTAAACTGAAACAAAATGCAAAGAAGTTCCTGCTCTGTGGTCAGTGTGGTCAGTGAGAATATTTTTTATTAGTTGAAAGGATCTAGGAGTCTATGGCTTCTCTGTGTCTGTCTCTCCTCACTCACGCAATAAAAATCCTACCCATACATGGACTGCTCATCATTTTAGCTCATACATTCTGAGGCAAAGTTAGAGATTTGATAACTTCAGAAAACTGTACATTGATCTGTAAAGCACAACAAATATTAGTGGATTATGTTTATGTCAGAGTTGTGTTATTGAATTGCCATCTTGCAAGATAAATAGTATGGGGATCTTTGTGTATGATCTGCCAGCTGGAGATTGAATAATGGGGGAACTGAGATGGTGTGGATATGGATGGAGAGCCAGTATAAAATGTGAGGGAAGAAAAGAAGCTTGCTACCCCTCCTTTCGCTCTTGCTGTTTTTGCTGTCTTCTGCCATCTTGAAGTGTTGCCCCTGTGCCCTGCCACTCTGCCTTAGAGCCAGTTGATTATGGACTGAAACCTCCCAAACTGTGAGCTAAACAAACCTTTCCTTCCTTAATTTTGGGCTATGTGTATTTTGTTTCAGCAACAAGAGAAAAGTAACTAAGATAGAATTTGGTACCAGAGAAGTGGGGCCATTGCTGTGACTATATCTGACCATGTGGTTCAAGAGCCTTTGCAAATGGCTTGTGGGAAGTGTTTGGAAAGGTTCAGAGATGTCACCTGAAAGAGAAGTGCTAGAGCGCCTTTGGCTGTTCTGATGGGAGATTCTGGTCAGAGCTCAGAAGACCAGAAGGCTGATAGAAAATCCTGCCAGTAGATACTGGGTTCGGGAGGTTTCTGCTGGGAAGAAGAACTGCATTGGCTGTTGGAGACCAGATAATGTATATTATGGCTTGGCAGAAAGTTTGTCTGTATTTTGCTTTTATCCAGAGACTTTGCCTAAGACTGAGATTAAGGGTGGCAGACTGATTAATCTGGCAGAAGAAATTTCAAGGCAGTAGACTGTTGAGGCAGTGGCATGGCTATTGCTGGGGGCTTTTAGCCAGATATATGATGAGAATCAAGAGCAAAGAGCCCAGCAGGATGATTTAAAATGTGAGTTTGACCAGAAAGAAAGTTCCAGTGAAGCTGTGAATTGCAAAGACAGAGCTGAGGAGATCTCCATTGCTGAGAAGAAACAGGAGAATATAAAAGATGGCCTGAGGGCCTCACAAGGAGCAGCAAGTCTCCACCCTTTGTAGCATCAAACCTTTGAGAAGAAAGCCACAGAGCACCACTTTCCAATGGCAGCAGCATAGAGAATTTGGTCCTGAGAATCAGGTTCACAGTGCTCAGCGATCCAGGCACTTGATCCCTACAAACCAAGAGTGAAGAAAGCCTGGCTACCACTCCAGGTGGCAGCAGACCTTGGTATCAACCACATAGTGCTGGTTTTAGGTGCATACAGCATGCAAGAGTTCTGAGGTTAAGAAGGCTTCCACCTAGATTTCAGAAGCCCTGGGCGGCCAGGTCATGTCCCCTTGAGAGGGCAGCTTGTGAAGTAGTGAGAAGCCTAAAGTGCCCTGGAGACCTCAGAAGGTTGGAAAAGCCAGAAATGTTGATTGTTTAAGGAAAGCTGCAAAGTAACAAAGTGGGCCTAACAGAGAAACCATGGGAGCTGTAACCACCAGAAGTGCCATAGGGGTGGGGCCATGTAAGACCTGTGGAGCTCACAATGTGTCACAGATTGCTCCAGATGCTGGACATGGAGCTACAGGACTTCATATTTGCCCTGCTGGATTTTGGACTTGCGTTGGTCCCAATCCTTTGTATTCCCGTTTGTAACTTTTAGGATGAAAATGTTTATTTTGTACCATTGAATGTTGGGAGTGTTTAACTTTCCATTTGTAAGGGGGCTTGCAACTAAAAGTTTGCCTTAAACCTCAGAAAAGACTTGGGACTTGGGCTCTTCAGCAATGCTGAAACTATTAGGACTTTGGCAACTCTTGCAGATGGGCTAAATGCCTTTTGCATAAAGGGATATGCATGTATCTTTGGGGGTGCAAAATGTTAGGGTTCTAAAGTAATATAATGTTGATAGAATTAATACTTGTTCTTAAGGACTGTTACACCTGTGTTATAATGTTCAAGTTGTGAAATGACAAGAACAATGTCTTTGTATCTGGAAACTGGTTTAATGAAATGTTTTTGGTTGCCAAGTTGACAAAGGATGCACTGTTATGGCTGATACATTGTGTCCACTTGAGGAGTCTAGAGGCTTGGCTAAATGACTCAGCAGTTCTACATCCTGGGGTGAAAAGAACATGCCCTTACCCCTGTGGGATGTTGCTTGTTGTGTCAACTTGAGAAGTTTAGAAGGTTAAATATGTGATTCAACAGGAAGCCACGGTCCTTACTGTGTACTCATCCTGAGCCTGTGTAACAGAAAGACATGGAGACAGTGTGTGTAAAGGAACCCTCCCAGGGTGGATAGGTTACATACAATAAAAGGGAAATGAGGAAGGACTGATTGCTGGTTCTCTGGAGGAGCTCCAGTCTTCACCTTCAGCTTGGTCATCTCCTGGCTTCTGGTGCAGACTGTTTGGGGTCCACCTGGGACTCTTCAACCTTCTGGTGTAGACCCTTTGGCCTTTGTCGTAGATTCTTCAGCATTCCATTGCAGACCCATCAGCCTCCTGAGACGGACTTGCAAGGACACTGCAGTGAACTCCAGGCCTTGGACTGGACTCTTTAATCTCCAGGATGCAGACACCCTCTACACACTTCCTCATCCAACTCTGTGGCTGACCATTCTAAGCCAAACTTGTATTTTCTCATACGTTTGTATATCTTGTGTTATATCTGTTTCTGTAGCACACTGTGACTGATACACACAATTTCTTCCGAGTGGAGGAAAACCCATAATTCTCTCAAAGTTGAAAGTTTTGAAGAGGAAAAAAAGCACTTGTTTGAACTTATGATGTGAGAAATACACCGAATACTGCAACGCTGCTGTCAGTAGGATGTCTGGTCCTCTGTGGTTTATCAGACTCAAGTGAGCTGACTGTTCACCCCTTTTCTACCTGCAGATGATTTCTGTCCTCTTTATTGGAGTCACAGATAATGAAGCCCTTCTTAGCCTGGAAATAAGCCTGAGGGAGCCCTTCTGTATCCCTGTGAGCATGTTCACTGTGTCCATCGTGCAGAGGAACCTAGATGCTATGGTGACACTTGGTAGCAAATGATGAAAAAGTTGATAGTTGGAGGAGGAGCAGGAGGAGAAGAGAGAAGAGCTGAGATCTGAAGGCTCCTTTGCCATGTCCCCTAACTTTGCACGTGGGACAGACAGTGGCTTGTAGAGGTGTTTCATTATACACTTGTGCACTTGGCTTCAGGATCTTTCCAATGACTGATGGTGACTTGGTCCTTCTACTATGTGGCCTGTCTTTCCAGTGTGGCAACACCAGTAGGTGGGAGGGCATGGGGGCTTCTCCATCTGTTTTATCTCAGAGGTGCATTTTCTGCCGGGCTGGCTGATGATGTTGAAAACTAAGAGGTTCAAATATGTTTCCAAAGCAAATTCAAAGCCCCTTTGCTGTCAGCAAGTAAATTAAATAAAAGATGTTCTCATATTTAGCTGCAAATTTTGACTTATGTATAATGGTGTGTTAGTTTTAGATTTGCCAGTCCCTAGTAGTAAGGATTCAAATATGGATTTTTGAATCCTAGACATGCAACTCATTGAGAAGTTGTTTCAGAAGTTCTGGAGGTGTGTATGTCTTCTTGGCTGTGGGAATGAGGGTGCTCTGTGTCTTCCCAGGGCTTGGACCTGATTCCCAGGGAACAAAGCAGCAGCCCCACTTCCTGTACATATCTCTCAGTCCCTTCCTCTGGTCGGCAGCTCTAAGGAAGCACAATGTCCTGCAAGTGAATATTGCTCCTGCTTGGGAAGAAATACTGAAGACATACTCTTGTCCTTCTCCCATCTGCAGCTCAGCAAATACTTGTTCTATGAACCTAGGATGTGTGTTCCTGAGGTGGGCAGAGAGAGTGGGGACAACTTCAAACAGCCAGAGAGAAATCTATGGAGATTTTGGTTCTCAGATATGGAATTGTGATTCCATTTCATATATCTTTGCTCTAAGAGTGCTAGTTAATAGCATAACTAAGAAGATATGACTAAGTTTGTATACTCATAATATCCCCAAGTGTTGCAACTAACTAAAAAGGCAAAGTATAGTCAAGCATTCTAAAAACATAACCACTGCTTGCTTTCCTTGAAATAAATTTCTTGCAGAAATATTGCCCAGCTATTGCGCTGCTGGGTGTTGTGTGCAGCACTCATTGCTCTGTCCTAAAATCAGAAGAGACTCAGCCTTGTCTCTCTGCCCGTCTTTATCTGGACTCAGCAGCCCTGCCAAATTGCTTTTGTCCTATCCTCACCCAACAGCAATTTGACCTCTGTCTATCCTGGCACAGCACCTATCCCCTTGCTTTTAGAAATGTGACCTGCTAGCCAAGCGTGGTAGTGCATGGCTGTAATTCCAGGTCTCTGGAAGTCTGAGGTGGGAGGATTGCAAGTGTGTGCCTAGCCCACGCAACTTATCCACAGAGCAATATTTTGAGAGAAAGAAGCTTTTTAGAGGTTGTGGATGCAGCTCAGTGTAAAGGCTCTAGTTACATCCCCCGATCCACAGGAAGCAAAGAGGAAAAGGGGAGAGAAACTGAGGAAGATAGCGATAGACAGAGATGGAAGGAGAGAACAAAGAGAAAGGAGGGAAAGAAGGCAAGGGAGGAAAGAAAGTATGAGAGACAAAGAAAGAAAAGAAAGAAAGAGAGAGAGAGAAGGAAAGAAGATAGGAGTGAAGAAAGGGAGTGAGAATGAAATGAAGGAAGGTAGAAAAGGTGTGCAGTGTTCATGGTAATGGCTATCGTCTGGACTTGGACTGTATCCTGAGGCTCCTGTGTGGAAATTCGTCCTCGCTATGGGTAATGAGAAGAAAGAAACTTAATCCCCTCTGCTGTTTGGAGGGGAGCTTTGGGAGTGTGTGCAGTGGTTGAGTCATCAGAGCAGGGCCCTTGATAAACCCTGCCGGCTTTGGGAGAAGAGGGCCAGGCATGGAGCAGACAGAGGTGAGCTCTCACCGTCTCTCCCCTGCTACCCAGAAAGAGACACAGCCCTGGCCTGGGACCAGTACCATTAGGCAAGGAAATCCTGTGTCCTGGTAAATCCTTGGTCTGTGTTTTTCTATACATTGACTCTTAAAATTATGAGTATTGTAACAATTTAAATATTAAAATAATGAACACTGCAATCTAAATGTGGGGGTTCTAAATCTAAATTAAGGGGGCTCAAATATGAACCCCCTTAAATTCCCATTCTCTCATTCAAGTGTAAGAAGCAGTAGAGCATAGACTATTTTGGACCTGAATCTGTAGGAAGACATTAGCATTTCATGATTTCACTTGGACTTGAAGCTAATCACTTCTTGAGGCTAATGACCACCTATCCTCGATACTTCAGACAGTTCAAAGTTCAGAGCTGATTACTTGCTTGATTATAGTCCTACTTTTCAGACTGTGACTGTTCTAATTTTAGACTTGCATAGTATGGTTCCCATAATTTTTGTCCATGTAGAGCTATGGCACTTTGGGTAGAAGAAAGACAGGTAATTGTTTGAAATATAGGAGGGAGAAATCTACTCTCCCAATCATGCAAATTGACTTTGGCGCTCAGTGAAATCACAGATGTTACCAGCAGATGATACCACATTGGAGAAGGATTCAAATGGCCAGAGCAGGATGATGCACATGTTTTAAAGTGGGTTCTGCTAGGGAACAAGTTGGGAGTCAGTAGAAGCATCGTATTAGGAGAAACTCAAGTGATGTACTATTATTATTATTATTATTATTATTATTATTATTATGTGCCACCTAATAATTGTAGACTGTCTTCAGAAACCTTTATGGCAGGAGATGAGTTTTAGGAAAACCTCAGTGAACTAAAAACATCAGACTGTTGGGGAAAGTCAATATAAATTCAAGATAGCTCCTAATTTCTTGTTTCTCTGCCTTATTTCCATGCAAAAGGAACATCTTTCTCTCCCTTGACCTATTAGATTTTCTGATATATCATCCTGCACCTTTGCAAGATTAAGTAATGACTGCTTTTAAGATGTAACGTAAACATTTGGATTCATATCTGGGACATCTGGATTTGTTTAATCTTTTTTGGCTGGGGATAAGGAGTTGGTGATTTTATCCTATAATTTAAAACATATTCAAATCAATGAAGCAGGGGTTTCTTTTCATTCTTTTTAGTGTTGTAGTAGTTTCTATTTTAAGTGCTTCTCTATGAGACCATCTGTATAGCATAATGTTGAATCAACTGTCTACTTAACGCACTAAAGACATGTCCGTTTTCAAAATGACTTCAGTTTCATTTTGTTTGCACTTCAACATTTCTGAGGAAGAAGAGATGTACTGAACTCTATGTGGGCATGAGGTGGGGATGCATTTTTTAGCGGTGCATTTTGGCTTCCCTTAGCTATAACTCGTCTTCCCATAGATTTGTGTATGACAATAAAAGCACACACTGACATGCAGCAGAATAGAATTTGGACTCGGGAGCAGGCAAGGACAAGGTCCCACCGACAGACTGAACTTGAGTCTTGATGAATAGTCTCTCAATCAGTCAAGTTCTTGAACCACTGCGGGATCTTCAGATTCCTCTGATGACACATAGGTGGAAAAGTGTGTAGAAAGTAAATAACCCCAGCTTTAGCAATGGGCTAAAGATTTTCTGTTCCTAACTATAGGGACTGTCCTCTGGTCATAAGCCCATCCATTCAGACAGGAGACACTGAGACTGTGATTGTAAACTGTAGCTCTTCCCTCATTGGACACTCTGCCCACTGGCTTTGAGAAACATGAACCAGATCCAGCACTTGATTGAAAAGCTCAATTTCACAATACTCTCCAGAATATATGCCATTGCTTATCTGCTAAAATACATGAAATTCTTCAAATAAGGATGCTGCGTTTGATCACAAGTGGTGACAATGGCGCTGCTTGCAGGTCTGGAGAACCAGCTCTATGGCAAGAGAGGGAACACTGAGTAACACTTAAGGTTGGAAGCACGGAGGATTACAGCAGTGTTTGACAAAGCCCATAGTCCCTCTGCTCTGCTCTGCTCTGGAGAAAGCACTGTACCTGTTTATTGCGGTCCTTTAGGCAATTGTATGCAACCCAGTAATCAAGGACTGTAATGAGCTGAGCCTCAGTGTTTTCATCTGTAAAGTGGCAGAAGGATGAAGGACGATAATATCACAAGGTTAGCATTTGAGCTTATGAGCTCAAGCTTGCTGCCTTCTGGCAACAGGGACTATAATAAGTCCTGTCACCAAAACCCTCCAGTAGCAACCTAGAAGGAGAGGAGAGTGCATGGGAAGGGATGTGATAGACAAGAAAGGGTCATAATTAAAGAGGTGGAGACAGACTTCAGATCCACCGCTAATGCATGGCTGCCTTGCTGAGCCTGAACTTCGTGTTTTCCATCTTAGCCATGGTCTGGGACTGACTCCAAGCTTAATGGGAGGAGGTGACAGGCAGGTGGGACCAAGTTTCGAACACAGCACCTCACTGCCACCCTTGTCACTTTGAGTTAGTAACCCTACAACACTGCTGGACTGTGATGATTTCTGACCTGCAGCAATGACAGCTGCACATGCATCACTCTAATGATCAACAATCGATCAATACATCAATCAATCACAGTGACTAAAGGTGCTGCCACAAGCACATGCTTGTCAAGCGGCCAATGCCAATATAAAGATCAGGGGGCCATGACATTTCTTATGGAAGCAGCAAGTATTGAGGATCATAAAATCTTTACCATATAACAATGAGCTAAAGTGACAATAAGCAATCTGTGAGATGCAGCTTGGAGTTTCCTCCAAAAGCTAAAAATAATTTCTATCTGTTCCTGCAATTCCACACCTGGGCCTACACCCAAGGGAGTAGCAGGTAGGGATGGGGGCAGGTATTTGAATGCCTGTGTTCACAGAAGGACATTATACAGCAGTACAAAGGTGAGAACCACACATGGGCATGTCTGCCCCATCGATATCACTCTGCCTTGAACAGAGATGAAGTTCTGGTACTTGGCATAACACAGAAGTGGAAAATGTTGTTGCACATGGACCTACACACAATAAAAAAGCACATCTCAAACAAGGCTGGAGCCTGCTGTACTCTTACCATTGTATTCTCATATTGTTTGTCAACAAACAGTGGTGACCAGCCTTCTGGTGGATTAACTATAATCAACCCTGCCAGAGCTGACCCACCAAATCCGCGTGTGGTACACTAATAGATAAACACTGTGATCCACAGAGGCAGTTTCCATCCCAGGAGGACAGGCTCCTCCTCCGTTCAAAGCAGTCCACTCAACACGAGGATGCACCATGGTGCTCTTTCCTTTTGCAAAAGATCTATCTCTTCTCCTATCACCTTTTATTTACTCTTAATTTATATTTTGGGTTTCTCATAGAAGAGAAACCATGCGATAGTTAAGCTTACATGTCTGATTTATTTCACGTAGCATTCTGGTACTATAAACATGTGCTAATAAAAATAAAAATTAAAAAAAGAATGTGCCATGGTTGTTTAAAATATAGCAAGGGAAATTTAAGTCCCCTGATATCACCTTTAAAAGCAGATGACATTAAAACTCATCTCCAGGGTCAAATCCAAAGAAAATGGAAAAAGCAAATTTCTTTCCTGTGTTTGAAAAGGATAGAGAATACTCGGGGCAGATGGTCAAGGAATAGAAATTCCAGCCCTCCGGGCGCGAGAGTTGCTCGTGATTGCTAGTGAAAGTATTGGAGAGACTGATATAATCACCTGTGGCTAGTGGGTGGGAAGGGACTGATTGCAGATGGCTGGCATCCAGACTTCGAGAAGGAAAACCAGCGCGCTGGGTGGGACCTGTTTCCGGGTGTGCCGGTGCCACCCCCTGGAGCTGTCTCTGGGGCTAGCAGCCTGGCACTAGTGGGAGTTTGGCAGGCTTTAGCTCTGCTAGCTCAGCTGGGCTTCTTCCCATGAAAATGAGTGTGGCATTTGTTTTTTCTTTTTGCCCCGTATCGTGGTCTGTTATGCTCAGGCTCCCGTCTCTGCAGGTCTAAGCTCCGTCCTCAGCCTGGCAGCCACAGCCGTCACGTATCGGAGCCGCGCGGTGTGCAGCCCCCCATGAAGAATTCCCAAGGGGACTGCCATCGGTCTCCGTGTTTTCACAGGAAGAGAATGAACGCACTTCTTGTGAAATAACTCTCCGATGCGTTCTCCTTGGGGTTTTAAATCACACTTGAGAAAGCAAAAATAAAACAAAGCCGGCAGCCCAGAGAAGCAAGCAGAGCCTGCCTGGGAAAGTAGCCTCAGCCCACAGCGCTGAGCCGTCCAGCAGCCAAGGTCAAGAGGGCAGCTTTTGCCTCCTCCGGCGCAGAATCACGGTCAGAGCACACGTCCCTGGGCAGGTCAGGGGATACTCATGCTGGGCAGCAGTTTCACACACTTAATTAGGATTAAGGATTGTTAGGACAACCAGGATTGGTAGGACAACGGCTAGGAAATGCATTTTTATTGGGATTGTATGAATTTGCATTTTCACAAGAGATGCTCTAGTGTGGTGTGTTATACCTACACATCGCACATTTCTCTTCATTGTTAATAAATGTAATAATGAATAACAAATAGTGCAGGGGAATGATCCTGAATTCACTCTTTAGAAGTCAGAAATATTCATTTGCTATGTTTCCATTCAAATGCTGCACATGAAAATATTTAAGTTTTGCATAGCTGTAATCATGGCCAGGGTGCATTTTTATAAATTTTATTTCACTTTTTATGTTAAGTATTCCTTATTATTTTAATCAATATAACATATTTAATTGAACTGACATAGCAAGTACCTAGAAATAGCAGCATTTAGTAAATATTTGTTGAAAAGACAAATTATTATGCTTGCCTATTGTGGTTAACTAGTGCGCAACTTATAACACCCAGCTGAACTGAATCAGCAAGTGCTGGGTGTGGAGGCCCACCTGAGGATTGCTGCCAACAGCATAAAAGGAGAACTGGAGGGCAAGATGGTGTGCTGTTGATTCTCCTGGAGAAGCTTGTCACGCTGGCTTTCCAGATACGAACTTAGCTGTTCTCATCATCGGAGGAGCTCAGGTCCTTGCTGTCGCTGAGGATGCCTGCTATTCTCTTTGGGGGAGCTCTAGTCCTTACCTTGAGCATCACTTCTTGGCTCCAGTGCAGATCCTTCAGCCTGCCAGCAAAGATCCTTCACCTCACCACCACAGACTTTCTAGCTTCCACCATGGACCTTTGGATCCTCGATATGGACTTTCTTGAGATATTGTTATGGGCTCCAGGCCTTCGGCTGGATTGGTGTGGGACATTGCCATGAGACTCAGGCCCTTTTTGAGTCTCTAGTGCATCAACAGGTGTCTTGTACTCTTTTGCATTTGGCTCTTTGGGTGAATAATACAAAATAACTATAAATTATGTGTCCTGTATTAAATTTTTTCCCTTGCAAATGCTAACTACACCTGTCTACTTCCTCACTTGAAGGTATTGGATTTGTTAACACATTCATTATTATAAATTATGCTTAATAGGAATTTTTGTGTTTCTTTTTCTTTCCCCTCATTATTCCACAAGGAAAACTTCTCAGAACCAGGATTGTTAGGACTACGGCTAGGAAATGCATTTTTATTGGGATTGTATGAATTTGCATTTTCACTAGAGATGCTCTAGTGTGGTGTGTTACACCTTGGACAGAACTGTGGGTTAATGTCCTTTTTTTAGTGCTTGCTCATTTAATAGGTGCAAAGAGTGAGACTTTAGTTTGCAAATCACTCTTTAAAAATAACAATCAAGCAACTTTTGCTTTTCATCTTCATTTAATAAGCCTTTTCCTTATAGTCTGATGCAGAACCTAATTAAATTTTAAGTTTTCTTGATAAACCACATTTCAGCAAGTTAGGGGCCTTCAAAATGAGCATGTAAGCATCCTGCACCCACTCTGTGTGGCCGGGAGCCCCTGTGTGGCCGGGCTCTGCTGAAACATCCTCAGCCCAGTGCTGGGCATGTGGAGGCCGCTGGCCAGGCTAGTTACAGAGCAGACAGAGCCACTGCACAGGGCAGGCAGGGGGTGAAGACACGGGGGCCGCCTAGGCAAGCAGAGGGTGCTGTAGGGTGTGCTCTTGCTCCCAGGAGACCTCCCTGGTGCTGTGGAAAGGTTGACTAGTACCTCATGCTTAATGTAACGCTGAGGGTTTGACCTCTGCATGCCGCAGAGATTAAGTTCCAACGTCATCACAGTATTACGGACATTGCGCTCATTTACATCCTGTTCCCAGGTCAGAGGACAGTGCTGGAGGACACTGCAGCTTGCTGGCGACTGCTCACCTGGTGCGACTCAGGGCCAGGTGATCTGGTAGCCCAGCCCCTGCACTAGGGCTTGTCCTTTCCAGGCTGGGCACAAGGACACAGATCCGGGGATGAAGTGTGACTTGATCAAGGGCTTGAGACAGTTATGTAAAATGATCACAGTTTGTCTCTATTTGGTTCCTTTAAAAATCAGTATGGAAGAGTTTACACTGAAATACTCACGACGTTGATATGTGCTAATCAACTGGATCCTGGTGCAGTAGATCCCTAACTTAGAAATATCTGAGCTACAAACTTTCACAGGTATAGTGCATAAGACTCATTTTGTCAGCTTATGAACAAATTCACCTTAGGAGCCATTCTCCTGGAATGGAACTCATTGGTAAGTTACCGTATTTTATTTTTTTTTTACATTTTTATTAACATGTACCAATTATACACATAATGAGGGTTCTGTGTAATATTTGCATACACATATATGTCACACACTGGTCAGACCCAAACACTCTTCTTCCACCCCACCCCATATCTCTCCTGATGTCTGGTACTCACTATTCTACTTTTAGTGACCTTTAGTGACTTGCTTCAGCTTCTACATATGACACAGAACACGCAGAATTTCTCTTTCTGTATCTGGCTGATTTCTCTTACCATAATGTCTTCCAGATCTATCTGTTTTGCTGCAGATGACAGGATTTCACTCTTCTTTGGGGCTGAATAATAATACTCCATTGTGCATACTATCACATTGTCTTTATCCATTCATCTGCTGGCACACGCCTAGGCAGGTCACAGTGTAGCCTTTGTCACAGTGACATGGGAATGCTGGCATTTCTTTGTTTGCCAATTTCATTTTGTTTGACTATAGACCGAGAAATGAGATAGCTGCAATCCTGGTGCAATCTGAGACAGGGAGACTGTGGGAGTGCAACCCAGGTCTCCTAACTCATCCTTGCAATGAGCCGAACATCAGTGCAGCATCCCAGGTGCTGAGGACCAGGTCTTAGCAGAGTGTGAGGTGCGTGTTCCAAGGGGCTACAGAGGAGATGGGACGTGGAAGCCATGGAGGCAACGAGGTGACTTGGGGCTCTGCCAGGGGTACTTAAAGAACATTTGCTGCTAGGAGAAGGTGCCCACAGGAAGGGAGAGATGGAGAGGCCAGGGCAGGGTACTGAGGCTGCCTGAGCAAGGATGCATGAGGATGAAGGATCCAGGGCTGCGATTCACCCCAACCAGGAGAGACGAAAGGAGGGGCTGAAGGTGGAGCTGTGGGAACAGCCCAGGCCCAGCAGCACTGACCTATGGTTTAGCAGCCCAGCACTTAGGAAGTGCACTGGTCCTCTGGCCCCCAGCACCCAGGAAGTGTGATGGTCCTCTGGGCTTTGGGCCTCCTGGGAAGTTCCACTGGACATTTGCTGTCAGAGGACACATAAATCACAGAACAGAGGTGAGGAGACCCTGGGTCAGGGGCTGGGCTGACTCCCCCATAAGAAGTTTGCTTACCATCCATAGAGCAACAATTCCTGCCTCTTGGTTCTCCATTTCTTCCCACATCACTTCTTCTGTGCTAGGTCAAATTTTTTCTTGGATAAAACTAGGAGGAAACCTGGGGGATGATGGAGGAGGTCTTCCCCCTCGTTCTAGCTTGAGTTTCTCACCTTCAGCACTGCTCGCCTGTGGGGCTGGATATTCCTCTGTTTGGGGACAGAGACAGCGGGTGGTGCCCTGAGCATTTACGGGAGTCAGGAAGCCCCCTGCTGTTGGGAGCCACTGGAGCTGGTTATTGGTCAAGCAGTCAAGCTACCTCAGTACTGAAAAAGGCATCTTGCGAGACAATTACAGTCGTTAGTCGCTAGGCAACATTACCCCCCAGGATACTAACTTTGCAGGTGTATAAAATAAACGTCCCTACTGTTGAAGTCAGTCCTCCTGCTCATCAGGCAAGAGGTAACTCCACCTGACCCCAGCTCTTGTCTCTTGTCTTTATTTTTCATACCCACTGCCATTTCTCTCCTGGGTACAATGAGAGACCAATGAGGTACACTACATATGGTGCCTCAACTGGACACCCGGTGAGAGAAAATAAGTGGGCAGTGGGTACGCTTCTCAAGAGCGCACAACAGAGGGGGCAAGCGCATTTGTGAAAGTTAGTATTCAGCACTGGAGTGCATGGTACTGGCCCATCAGGTGTAAAGTGTGGGGATGTATGTTCTGTAGGGCTAGAAGATGTACAGGCTTCTAAGAAGCCAAAAAAGAAAGGGATATTGAAGCATAAGTAGAGGCTCAAGACTCCCAGGGGTATAGGTCTGTAGAAGTGTTTGTTGCATGTTGGACTCCTATATTCAATTTTCTGGATGTTGGTTTGGAGGGATTTTGTAACCGTAAGGGATTTGGCTCAGAACATTATGTTAAAATCAAGTCCAGAGCCTAAGGGGGATATGGAAGGCGGAGAAAGAGCCAATAGAACCTGAACCCTCTAGCCTGGTCCAATTTAAGAAAGAAAGAGTGGTGGGGGACAAAAGGGACTTTTCCCCACTAGAGAGGTGTTTTGCTGTGATCTCTATCTCACCACACTCCATGGAATTGACTGATCCACAGGTGGCTATTCCGGCCTTTTCCGCTCAGAGAAATTTTGCTGCGTCATAGGTTGGAACTTCCACTTCTCAGAGAGTAGAGCCATTTTCTCTGTCTGCCTTGCAATTAGCATTAAAAGCAGCCAGATGGGCAGGGGAGGGTTTTCAATGTATCTACCCTGTTACTGAAGTTCAAGTCCCTGAAAATCTGGGACAAGTTATATGTTGTTATAAAGCTATACCTTTTAAAACTTTAAAAGAATTAAAACAAGCAGTTGCTACTTATGGTCCTACTGCTCCCATAACCGTGAGTTTATTGAAAATTCTAGGACAACAGATTATGGCCCCAAATGATTGGAAAGAAATAGCTAAAGCATGTTGAAGTCCAGGAGACTATCTGATGTGGAAAGGAAACTTCCTTGAGTATTGCACTGACCAGGCCTCTAGGAATGCTATTCACAACACAGCCATTATAAAAGATATGCTAATTGGGGAAGGTGCCTTTGCTACCACAATCAACTGACCTTTGAACTGCCAGCATATGAACAAACCAAGATGGCTGCCACGAAGGCTTGGAGGGAACTTCCTTCTGAGGGAGAGGCAGCCCTCGGTTTGGCTTCCATTCATCAGGGCTCTGAGGAACATTTTCAAAATTTCATCGAGGGGCCTATTACAGGTTAGAGAGAGGATTATAAATAATACAGAAGCCCGCAAACAAGTAGTTCAGCAGCTAGCTTTTGAAAACGCAAATAAATGGTGTCAAGAGGCTTTAAGAGCCCACAGACGGTGGGCCACATTGCTGAAGATGATTTGGATCTGTGCAGATATTGGCCCCTCAGATGTACAGGGAGCTACTTTGGCAGCAGCTGTTACTCAGGTTATTCATCCACAGCCTGGAGGAAAGGGTAAAAACAAGGTCATCTGTTTTCATTGTGGAAATAAGGGGCACCTTATCTGGAATTGCCCTGCTACACCTAGAAGGACAGCACAGCTGTTATCTGTAACTAAACCTTGCAGTCCTTGTACCAAGTGTCAGAGAGGGTATCACTGGAATAATCAGTGTCGGTCTAGAACTGCTAGGAAAAGTCAGCCCTTTCTGGGAAACCCCCATTGGAGATTCCCTCAGCCCCATCAAATAATGGGGACCGCCCAGATGACTGCAATGGGGGACGACGTGCTGGGCGACTTCAGGTACCCGGTGGCGCTCCCTCTTATCTCTTCCCCTATGCACGGGACGCCAAGGGCTCCAATGGTTGGCAGCTTCACGATGGGGAACACCCTCCTGCCTCCTTCTCCTCTGCCAGGCTCCTGTCGCACATGAGCCCAGGCCTTGGGCCGGGCCCCTGCAGGCCCAGCTGCCGTGATGTGGGGGTGCAAGTGAACCAGCGCTGCGACCCATCCGTACAATGCATGCTGGGGCGGCAGATGCCGCTGTGCAGGGTCCGGGACTCAGGAGTTCCAGCCGCTCCCGCGTGATTCCTGCCCTTCTTCGCTGCATGCTCGCCCGTGAGTTCCCACCGCCTCATTGGCTGCCTGGAGAAGTCCCCGGAGAGCTCTGTGGCACCAGAGGAGAATGAGGGGGCAGCAAGGAATGCATCCCCCGGCCAAGGGCCTGGCAGGAGGGACAGGAGGCTTGAACTGGTGAGGCAGCCCCACAGCCCGCGCTGCAGAAGCCAGGGCAGGCCCTGGCGGCGGGGACACAACCTCCACTGTGCAGGAGAAATCGCTGCCACGTGCCCCGCCAAGCAAGAAGCACTTGCGCTTCCCGCAGAAATATGGCTGTTATCACTGCAAGGACTGCAGCATCCGCTGGGAGAGTGCACTCATTTGGTATATCCAGGGTACAAACAAGGTTCATGTTAAACAGTTTTGCAGAATGTGTCAAAAATCTTACACCCCTTACCAAGTGAAAGATATCACCTGCCAGAGTTGTAAACAAACTAAATGTTCATACCCAGTAAGATTTCGCCGTGTGGACCTCCAACTCTCCCATGGTCAAGACCTGTGTGAGAGATGCAGGAGCAGGCGCCTGTCCTCTGATGGCACCAGTGCTTGGAATCTGGGCAAAAATAGAGTATCCGGTGGCCAGAACGGAAGCGATGGCTGGCACACACCGAGGCTGAGCGCATCCCCTGTGGCTACAGAGGCAGTGACCACGGAGCCCCTTGTGGGGGTGCGCAGGCAGTGGAGCCCATTCCTGAAAATAAAGCAGGACTGTTGGGGCCCTGCCAGCAACTTGCTGGACCCCACGGCGATGAAATGGAAGCTGCAGCCAGTTACTGCCAGAGCCTGAAGTGTCAGGGCTCCCATGCCCAAGGCCGTGACTGGGGGCTGCTGTCCTGTAGACAGCCATGCCCTCCTGCCTCCCTGCTCACAGCCACTCCCATTCCCTGCCCACAGCGCCCTCCCCCAGCTCACTGCTGCTCTGGTGCTGCAGGACACTGGGGTGCCAGATAGAATGGGGAACAAAGAGGCCAAGGCTCAAGGCAGGGATGGAGGAGGCCGCCCAGGGCCTAGCTGGCAAAAGATTAAAGCTAGGTGGGCCTGGAGAGGGCGGCAAGGACGGGGATGAGGAGCTGTGGGGACACGCAGGAAACCCTGGTCAAGAAACGAAGGAGGAGACACTGTGGAGGCTAACAAGTCGGTGTGGAAATGGGGCATGAGGAGCCTCAGACAGCCAAGGGACCTGCTGGTGGTGCCTAGCCAGTGCCCAGGCCCCGGGGAGGAAGGCCAGGGCCGCACTAGCTGGCGCTGTGCCCTGTGGCACGGCTTGTGGCAAAGGCGACAGCAGGGCCAGGAGGGTGATGCAGGGGCTGAGCAGACGCTGGTCGGACCAGGCAGTGACAGCGGGGAACAGGAAGCAAGGCCTGAAACCCTCATCACCTTTGTGGCAAGCGTCTCGGAGGCAGAGGAGCCGCTCACCCTCACCCTGCTTCGGGCCTTAAAGGGCCTGTTCCCTGAGCTCTGTGGCTTCCTGTAGGACTTCCTGCCCCAGGTGCTGCGCCAGACAATAAAGCAATAAGCTGCTGCTGGGTATTGACACCTGCCAAGGTGTGTCCAGGTGTGAGCGGTTTATTCTAACACAACGGCTCTAGCGAGTAGCTAAGTGGGAGAAGATTCCCTCCTGCATCAGCCTGATCCTGCAATTAGAGTCCATCTTATGGACAGATGCAATTTAACTTTCATTTTTATATTTTATATCTTGAAATTTTATATCTTGAAATTTTTAGAGGTGATTAATTTAGCTAGCCAAATTAAGTTAAATAAGCTTTTCAAGTACATCCCTACAGTCTTTGCATGCCTACTCCTAGGCATTACATGGATTCTTTTAAAGGGGATCCAAGGGCTTTGGGTCTTCGGACACTTATTGTGTTCAAAGATAAAATTAATTACTTAAAGGAAAAACGTTTTTAGGGGCTCCTAGACACAAGTGTAGATGGCCTCCGGGTGTGGCAGCTGAAAGTCCATAGGGTGTGACTGATATTCCCTGACTTAGTGGAGGTGCTGAATTGCTGATCTGGAGGGAGGCAAAAAGGCCATTCTCTCAGGAATAGGTTCACAAGGAATTAAGCCCCACAGAAAATAGAGTGAATTTTAAAAGATAATAAAGGTCTTTTACATTTTTCCCTTAAGGTGATAAATTTACAAGGCTGTTTCCATCCCAAAGATAAAAAGTTTGCCATATTTTCTAAGGTTTACAATAAGGGAGATAATTTTAAAAGATGATTTTAAAAACCCCATAATTTCCATAAATAAAACTTTGTCCCTTGTCTCAAAAAATATATATTTCAGTGATTGATTTGGT
Source organism: Chinchilla lanigera (assembly GCF_000276665.1). Classification (NCBI taxonomy): domain Eukaryota; kingdom Metazoa; phylum Chordata; class Mammalia; order Rodentia; family Chinchillidae; genus Chinchilla; species Chinchilla lanigera. The sequence continues at coordinate 6,859,788 of NW_004955504.1, read as the reverse complement.
CTTTTACAGTTACAGTAATAAATTTTCCCTCATTTTAGGTTATATAGTTAATAAAACTGTCTTTTAATTACAGTTTTCTTCTTGACATCATATACAGGATTTGCTACTGATTTGTAAGTCTATGGCACTCTCCTGACTCCTAGTGATGTTGATTACAGTCCAAAGTTAAATTGGTATAAAAAACCTTTAGTATTTTACAAATAGATATAAAAGTTTAAAATATAATCTAAAACCACTGCAGTTTAAACAGTCACTTAATTTTGACATCCCATTTAAATAATGGCAGGTCGAATATTGACCTCCAAAGAGTACAAGCTATGATAACTTTTCATATTTGGGTCACCTGTTCCAACAGACAATTTACTCAAACTGTTTAGATAAATCTAAAATGATTTTCAGACTATTTGGTAATATTAATTGACTCCACCCAGATTTTGGACTAATTTCTCAGGTGTTATTATCATTATTCTTCAGACAAGTTATTTCAAATTGTTTCTGTTTTGACAGATGGGTCATCTTAGGTTAAAGGAGGCTATATGATGGTTTCCTCTTACAAAATATTGGATACAGGCTTCTCACTTTATCATCAAAATTCAAATTACAAAAACTAAAGGGGGAGTCAGTCCCTCCCACTTCACTTGTTGATATATACTAATTAACTTCTTAAAATTTTACAAATGATGGAAGTACAGCAGCAGAAAGACAATTCCATCAGGTAAAAGAAAAAAGATTAAGAAGAGTCCTTTGGAGATAACTCCACACTGGACAATGGAAGGGACCCAGTTCACTATCTACCTGGGGTAGAGGGTATGCTTGTGTTTTTCCAGAGCATGCTGAGCGACCTATTTGGGTACCAGTGTGTGCTGTCCAGCTATATCATGAACTCAGATCTGGAGAAGAAGTTAGTTCTACCTTTGTAGGAGCTAAAGTATAGTCCTGTGACAGTGACACCTCAGTGACTGCTCTACAGCACATAGATGTATACATTCATTATAGGTTAAGGATTGTGTTTTATCCAAATTTTTCTGGTAAGATATCTCTGCTAATTGACAACAAAATCTGACTAGTCTATTTAAATTATAAATTTCTAAAATTATAATAGAGTTACTATAATTCAATTTGGTCAAAAATATATTTGAGTGCACTCTGATTCTGTATAGATGTTTGTTCTGTGACTTGTTTGTGTGTTTGTCATTCAGTGAACAGCTGTTCCCCTTTATTTTGAGCTCAATTTTTCTTTTATCATTTGTTTATAATAAATTGGGTTATAGATTTAAAAGCATGCTTTCACCTAAGTTACCAGCTGGTTTTTATGATATCGAAATTAAGATATTTAACTACAGTCCTTAGGTGGAGAAATTATTGGGTAGGACTCCAGTTGGTGAGTAGAAGAATGGCCAACCTTTATTCATTAATAAGGAGCCCACAGTGATCTCCATAGTCTCTTGGGAGACACCACAATAATTGGGTCACTTGGTCAAAAGAAAGTTTTTCAGTAAAAATTACAATAAGGTTTTCTCATAAAAGATGCTCTTGGTACAAAAACTAAATTTTAACAAAGGTTTTCACATGTGTATGGTAATTCACTAGTGTTAATCTCATGGTGTATTAAATGTGTCCATGATTCCGGATCTATAAGTCTTCCAAAATGCAAAACAAAGATTATTTAGTGTGATAAGACTTGCCTTCAGATTCAGACCTCTGCCTTTAACAAAAACTTGTGATATATAAACCACTTAAGGACAGCAAATTAGATGAAAGCTTCATCTGATAGAGATGGTTGGTTAAAAAAAGGTCATGTTATGTCATAATGAAAATTTAAGTATGTTACAAAATGTCATGATTGTTATGTAGCAATGTTATGTATGGTTTTGATTTCCAAATTTCTGGGTAAAAATATGTAATTGTTGTTTGTTAACATTCTATTAGGATTTAAACATTAGGATATCCATGGTTGTTAAAAAATAATGGTTCCATTTGTATGTTCTAAGGTGTTTGCTATTCAGATCAGATTGTAATAGTAAGCTTATTACTTCCATTACAATGTTATGTCATTAATCTTCTCTGCTGGATGTTCAACAACTGAGGTTTGAAGACCAAAAATTAGAGAGATAAATTGTGCTAAGAGGACAGCCAATATTTTGGCCATGCCTTGCCAGGTCAGTAAAGACTCAGCACATAAGAGAACCACTGCTGTGACATCCTATAACTCAGCTGAGTCCCTGATTTTCTGATCAAGGAGATTATGGGACCACAGAGGAAAGTGATTCTGCAATATATAGTGTGCCTAAGGAGAATCACCAGGAGAGGAAAAATCTCTCAGGCTTTCACAGAAGGCACCTTGGTCAAGCAATGGCCGTGACTCATCCAGATGGCTGACACTGACAGAAGATCTAGAGATGCTGTACTTGGTTCCAAGATGATTCCTGAGGAGACTTAACCGACCCTGATAGATAGCAAAAGGTTAAATTTTTCTTTATACAGGCCTCACTTTAACTTGGTCTTAAACATCCTGCAGAAAAGTGTAACCACAAGATGTAAAGAAACGATGCTACAGTAATAGGTTCAAGTCACCAACAACTTCTGACAATTGCCAGTAGACTGATAACTGACCACTGTCATGGACTTTGGACTATATTTTTCAAGCACAGCTTTTCTAGCTTCTATTGAACCCCCATCACTTGTGCAACTAAACAGAAAAGGGAGATATGTTGGGAGCCATTGGAGCTGGTTATCGGTCAAGCAGTCAAGCTACCTCAGTATTGAAAAAGGCATCCTGCCGGACAGTTACAGTCATTAGTCGCTAGGCAACATTACCCCCCCAGGATACTAACTTTGCAAGTGTGTAAAATAAGTGCTCCTACTATTGAAGTCAGTCCTCCTGCTCATCAGGCAAGTGGTAACTCCACCTGACCCCAGCTCTTGTCTCTTGTCTTTGTTTTTCTCATACTCACAGCAGTTTCTCTCCGGAGTACAAAGAGAGACCAAGGAGGTACACTACACCCTGGTCTCTGCTCACCAGAGGCCGGAGGTGCCCTTCCCAGCTGTGAAGACACAGAATGCACCAGATATTGATTGCCAGATGTCCCTGGGTACATTAATGCCCCCCTTGTCCAGTTACAAACAACTGTGGTTAAAAGAACTCATTTCTTTTTCTTTACACATGCACTGCTAAACAAGGAAAGTAGTAGTTTTGCAACTTAAAGGTAATCGTGGCTAACATATTAATCAAACAGTTACATAATAAAACATCGCGTTTCTGTGAATATCACCTCCAGATAGAGCTCAGAATTATGTCATCGATTGAGAATCAAGCTCAGTCCATCCCCATCTTCCTCCAGGAAACATCCCAGGATACATTCTCCCCTGATTCCTGCGTCCAACCGTTGCTTATGTCTCACAGAAGCAGTTGCTGTACCCCCAAATCACAGGATCCCCATGGTACTGAGTGTAAATGTGTTATGGGAATGACGTTGGGGTTCAGACATTTACAGACTCAAAACTTAGTGCCATTTGGACAGAGATCAAGAGCAAATGTCCAGATGCTATGGGATGAAGCTTCTTGCTTATGGCTCCATCTAAAAGAAGTGCTATTTTTCAAGGTCCAGACAAAATCACCTGATGCCCAAGTGGCTTCTTGGGGCACAGGTACAATTGGGGTGGCTGCTGAGGAGGAAGAGAGGCTGGATAATCCTCATCCACAGCCCTGACCGTCTTCAGGGTCACAGGGTCCGGACAGCCTTCCAGAGCTGGCGTGTGAATCCAGCAAGGCCATCTATCTTGTCTTTAGACCGGGGAGGGAAAGGTCAAACCAAACAGGTGGGGCTGACCTTCACCTCCTTCCTGCTGTGTGTGTGGGAGGCTGCAGGGGCCACTCCGAGGAGTGGGGGACAGCAACACCCACCCCTCAGGGGCCTGCAGCACGGGGGACCCAGGGACTGTGCTGATCTGGTGGGCATCTGTGAGGCTTAGCTCTGCCCAGAAGCAGAGACTGAGGATTCTCTGCCCCTGCAGAGAATGAGAGTTAAGAGGAGTGCTAGTGTAATGGAGGCTGCTAGTGCATGAGGAGCGCTAGTATAACTGTGTAATGGAGATCACTAACATACAACAATTGTTGGTGGCAGGATTACTTTGATTTGAGAATTTTTCTTACCAGATTGCTCGTGGGCCTAGGGTTTCCAGCTGGGTTGGAACATAAATATAAATCTTTACCAACAGAGAGATAAATGGAGTATTTATAGAACTCAGGGATGGGTGAGGTCTTTCTGAGCTGGACTTTAAGGTCAGGAGCTTTACAGATCTGATTATATGAAAATTTAAAACTATCTCTTCAGGAAGACAGATGCTCACAGTGATAATAGAATATTGGGAAACGATCACCATATGTGTAGCAGAGTCAAGGCTAACATAGTAAGAGCCCTGTAGAGCAATGAGAAAAAGACAGGCGTGCTCAATAGAGCAGGCAAAATGTACGAATGAGGTGAGTCCAAAGACGTGAAGAGGCAAATGAGGATCAGGAACACAAACTCAAAGGAGTGCAGTTAGGCAGAGCGGGTAGGACTGAAGTTCAGCTGGTGAGTGGGCATTGAAGAAAATGCCATAGTGCAGGGGCAGTGAGAACCCCATGTTGGGTTGGGGATTTTCAACCAACACCTTTAGAGAACTACTTGCTATTGAATTCTGAGATTTGAAATCTTTAATTCTTTGACCTCGTAATACCACACCTAAGTATCTAGCATTAAGTATTTGCATTACGAGATAATGAAATCAGCAGCCAAAATATAAATGTAGGGAGCTTCATTGCAGGATTGCCAGTGAAGGCAAAATGTGGGAAACCTAAATGACCAGGAAAGTGTTTAAATAAATGATAATAAACAAGGAACAGGACTACTCTTGTGTCCATTACAAATATTAATACTGACCTGCATTTATGGAAGAAGGATGCTTATAAGTATTAAATGCAGTAGTTATCTTATAATGCAAAATAACTTTATTATGTAAAGATATGTGTACTATACCAGCATATAGAAAAGTTGGGATTATACATACCAAAATATTAACAGTGACAATCTCTAGGTTTGCAAATTAAAATTGCTTAATTTCTTTTTCTTCTATCTGTATTTTATAATATTTATACTGACAACACATTTTCCTAGCATAATGTTCCAATAACAAGAGCAACAGAGCGTTGGAGCACCCACCTTTGAGTGGGTCATGTACACTACCTGTCCCTGTGCGGGACACTGCATTTGCCTTCTCATTCGGGGGCTTTCTCTCTTACTTTTTGCAGGACCAAAATCCAGAATTCACTCTGGTCCAACAGGTCCTGAGGGGATTCTGCTCCTTTGTCCTTCCGAGACTACCCAGAACCTGTTCTAAGAAGAATGAGATGCAAAGGAAGCCAGCACGCACCAGCGGCAGTTGTGGATGGATGTGTACATCTGGGTCACAGCCTTTCAGCTTGAAACCCTCCGCTGTCTTGCTTTTATATATTCAGAATAAAAACCTATGAGACCCCAGGAGAACCAGAATCTTTTAACTCTTTCCCACCCTTACTTGATCTGCAGCTGAACTTGCAGCACACAGTGGCTTCCTGGAGCTTCCTAGAAGTCCGAGCCCCCTCTACCTCAGGGTTTTAGCATGTCTTTCCCCTTTGTCCCAAAAACACATGGTTTGGCTCTTGCAGACTTCTGCTCATGTCACTTCTGCAGAGGATCCATCTAAAATAGACCTGCCCTATTCTTTTCTGCCCACTGCACCCTCTTACCTAACTTTATTTTTCTTCTTAATTCCAATCACCACTGACAATAAATTATGCATTCAGTTATTAATTTATTCCTTCTCCCAATGAGAGCAAAAGCTCCATGAGGGTGTAGAGTTTGGCCTGATCCTTACCATAGCTGCAGTTCTAAAACATGTCTGGTCCATATTTAAACCAGAAGGAGAGAGGAGGATGATATGGAAACTGAATCAGATAACAAAGACAAAACCTCTATCAGCAAAAACTGGTTTTCAGAAACCCTCATAAAGTGAATAAACTCCATACTGACAATAGTCATACTGACTGATTACATAAGAAGAGGAAGACACAAATTATATTCAGGATGGCAAGGGAAACAAAACCTGTAAGATAAATTTTTCAAAATTGTAAGAGACTGAGATGACCAACTTTGTAACATTAAGGTGGGAGGTTCTGCTGATGCTTTTGGGGTCCTGCTTGGGTGTGCCCCCCTCTATGGGTCTTCTACCACCTTAAGGCCCAGGGTCTGCTCCAGGGGTTGAGGCTTATGCAACTTGAGGCCCCACTGTAGGAAAAGACAATACAGAATTAGGTGAAAACAGAAAAAAACTCATAAAATTTAAATACTGAAAATCTACCAAGCATTATGAACCTCTTATGTTCGGAAAACCTATAAGAAACTGTTATTAGTAGCAGCCATTGACTGCCCAACACACCTCCGTGATACTCATTTCTCTGGGTTGTATCTGCAAGCTCCTTAACTGCCTCTTCTTTCCACAGCAAATTTGTGATATAATTTTCTGTACAGAGAACACAAAACTAATTCCATTTTCCCTGTAGCAAGGTAAACAGCAATAATGTGTTTTCTGGGTTCTTTAAAATCAATAATTAGGAAAGTTTTCAGTATTACTTCTCATAGGTGATAATTCCACAATGATGACTTCCATACAATTTGTTTAGTGGGTTCTTCTTTCTTTGGAAAAGAAAAAAATAGAGAAAAGAGGATGAGGAGGAAAAAAAGAAGTAAAGGAAGAAGAAGAAGAGGAAGCAGAAGGAGAAGGAGAAGGAGAAGGAGGAGGAGGAGGAGGAGAAGAAGAAGAGGAAGAGGAAGAGGAAGATATTCTAACTTGACTTAAATCAGATCAAAAACCAGGGATGGAGCCCAGGGAAATTTTAACAAACATTCTAGGTTATTCTTATGCTCATCAAAGTCTAAGAATTTTCCTGCTGGAAAAGACAAAAGTGTAACACACTGGTTTAAATATTTCAATAGCTTGGTTTCTCTTATATTGCAAACCAAAGTATATGTAAGTTAAAGAGTAAAATAAAAGATAGGTAATAGGAAGGAGGGACATGGATCTTTTGCAAATGGGAAGAGGACCAAGAAATGGAGAGAGAAGGGAGGAGGAGGAGGTGGAGAGGAAGAGATTATAAAACCAATTAAGATGACTTCTGTACATGTGCCCATGTATCTACTCTGATGGAGACCATTGTGAAGCAGCCCTGAGCAAGACTCAAATTAATCAACTGGCTTTTCATGTTCACTTGTGAATCTGTCCAAGCCCTAGGCTCCTTGTCTGGAAATGGGCAGCAGATTCATAGTAAGTGAACCTCTGTGAGTCATTAATCCCTACTAAAACCTGTAATGGTGGATGAAGCCAGAAAGTCTCAAAGGATAAGACAAAATCATGGCCAAAGACACCTGGATCTGATCTCAACTAGACAAAGACTATAGCCTCAGGCATCTCATGCATAGGTGAATTAATGTAGTACCTTACTTAGAGAAGTCCTTGAGTGATTCTGTCATTCTTGAGTACTCCAGACCCTTCTGATAACTAATATGGCCACCCAGAGAAGGTCTTGGTCTTAGCCCTGAGAGAATCTCAAATTCTCCATATGCTCCACCTCACTTGTAATTTTAAAGGTGTAAGTTAAAATGAGACGCAGCTTTGCCTTTCAAAATGGCAACACTTTAAAGGTCTGAGAGTGGTGTACCTCTCTAAGCCCTGTACTCTGGAAAGCTAAAGTGGGAGGATCAAAAGTTTGACCTCAACCTGGGGCAATTTAGCAATTTAGAGAGACCCTGTGTCAAAAGCGTTGAGGAAGTAGCTTGGTGTGAAGGTCCTGTGTTCCATTCCCAGTATCACACACAAAAAACGATCAATAACAAATAACATCTAGAATTGGGAAGGACATAAAAAAATGGTGTCTTTGTGCATCTATAACATGAGTATAAGTTTGTATAATCTTTTATAGTATAATTTCACTTCAGATATTAAATTTTTAGTATTCATATATGGTCACTTAAAATCTTACTCCTAGAAATCTCTGGAAAATCCACAGCATAGGTGGTAATGCTAACTGTGTCTGGGTTTTCACTGTTATGGTATAAGGAATAGTAAAAGGAGGAAAATGCCTTAAATGTACATGGAGAGGACACTTGTTAAGCAAACTGTGGTGCACCAACACAAGACTGTGGAATACCCCAGGAGCATTGCAGCTTGTATGTACGTGGACTTCTGGCACATGCGTTGACCAGCAGAAGACAGCATCAGGCCAGATGACTAACTGCAAGTACCAATACCTCATTTTGATGGGTTCAGCAGAAGAACAAGTGGGGAGCCCATGCATTCCTGAGTCACCTGGAGAAATGAGGGGCCAGGAATTGGGCCTCAATCACACACAAGAACAGTAAGATCTTAGTGATTGTCAAGCTGGGATGCAACTGTTTACGTGGTGGCCAGGCTTGACCACCCTCCCTATGAGGGTGCTTGGGTCCCAGCCCTATCTGCCTGGGGCTGACACACAAGCAGCGTGGCTCTAGAGTCAAGTGTTTCTATTAAAAGTAGATCGGAGGAGAAACTCTTTCTTGGGCTGATCCATTCCAGACTGGCATGGAGCAGAGTGGATGGGTGAGGATTAGCCTTTGGAAATCTAGGAATGGATTTCACTAACAGCCATAGCATCATGTATATGTGTATGTGTGTGTGTGTGTTTAGTGTTGGGGACTGAACCCAGGGCCTTTGCAATGAACTATTCCCCCCAACCCCTTTTTATTTTTATTTCTCCCTAGGTTGCCAAGATTGAGCTTGATCTTGTAATCTTGCTGCCTCAGCCTTCCAGAGTGCTGGGATGCATTCTTGTCCTTCTCACATCTGCCACTCAGCAAAACCTTGCTCTGTGAACCCAGGATGTGTATCCCTGCAGGTGAGCAGGGAAAGTGGGAGCAACTTCAAACATCCAGGGAAAAATCCATGGGGATTTTATTTCTCAGTTACCAAATTGTGATTCCATTTCTTGTATCTTTGCTGTAAGAGTGCTAGTTAATAGCATAACTAGGAAGGTATGACTAAGTTTGCAAACTTGTAATATTACTAATAGTTGTAATGCATTATACCCTCAACCCCTTTTTATTTTTATTTTGAGATGTAGTCTCCCTAAGTTACCAAGACTGGGCCTGAACTTGTAATCACGCTGCCTCAGCCTTCCATACTGCTGGGATTACAGGTGTGGGCCGCTGCACCCAGCTCACAGTCATCTTCTTAATAGGGAAACCAAATAAATTCCCTTAGCAAAACCCACTTGAAAGAGTGGAATTCCATCACATAAAGAAGGAACCCCACTTCCTTACAGAGCCTCACACGTCCCGTCACTGTGCGCCATTCTGACTGCAGGTCCTCCGTCACCTGCACAGGCCCCATCCAATTTTTTTCCCAGAATTCCTCAGCCTCACTGCCACCTCCAGTTCCTTGCACTGAGTCTCTTTGCCCAGAACATTCCCTCCCACTCTCATCACCTCAAAATCTCTGGACAGCGAACTCTTGTTCCAAGTATGTTCCAATACTTCCCACTTAGTGTGAGGCAAACGTGATAACAATTTCACTACAGCAACATTTCCCACTTAGTGAAACCTTCCTTCCCTGAATGCATTATAGGCAGCTCTACCCTGTCCCCTACCTTCCCAAGTCCCTGACCCTCTGCAGCAGGGTCTCCACCTGCTCTCTACTGGAATTGTAGCTCCAGAGGGGAGGGAACACTGTTTCATATATGCCCGGCAGTGACAAAGTGACTGCCTGCCACAGACTTCCCATAAATACAGATTGAAGGGATGACGCATGGCATTAGTCACCAAGGCCACCAACTACACTTGCTTCTTAGCATTTGTAGGTTTGTTTCCCAGGGATCCACCTCTTGTTGCTATTCCCTGTTGGGGTCAGGAAGCTGACCCAGTTCTGAGCCTGGGGATGACAGGGAGCCACTTCTCACGGGCCTTCTCCACTAACCTTGGAGCCTTGCACTAATGTGCCCCTGAAAACAGTTAGCTGTGCTTTGCACACCGTTGCAATGGTTCAAAATTCTCCACGAAATCAGCTTGCCAACTCTACGTACTTCTAATAGCCCCAGGTCCATTTGCATTTTATGCCTGGATTTCCGCCACCATCGTGGTCCACTTCTAGACACAGTAGATCTGGACCAACAACAAAGGAAAGCCCAGAATGCATTCCTCTTTGTACTGATTGAATCTCATGCATGCCCATTTGGTCCATATGTAGTCAAGATCTGAAATCTAACTTCAGCAGCTGTGAGGAGAAAGAGCAACACCGTGTACCATTCTTACAAGGAAATTGTTCTGTTCCTCAGCCTTCTTCTTGACTATGCAAAGACAATTCATTAAGAAAACCAAAAACTTGTTTTCCTTTGATCATAAAAAATAATCCCACATATTTGTCTCTCTTTGTCTGGTACCTTATGCAGAAAACATGTAGACTTCTTAAGAACATATCTGGAGTCCCGGTTGGGTTACATCACTGTGTAAATTTGCCTAAGACTCGGTGCTCCGTTGATTACCAAACTGAATGCTTCAGTGTGCCTCACCTTCTGACGACAACTGCTGTGCACTGCCACAGCTCTATCCAGCATGGAAAATGAGGGCTGACATGGTTCTATTGTTCAGTCTGTTCCTTGCAGGGGGTAACATCACGGAAAAATGAGAAATAAGAATGTGTACCAGAGAGAGTTTGTGGGCAGGGGAATCAGGAGCAGGGCTGAGCAGTGCGCTTTATTCCTGGGTGTTGATGGGAAACATTTGCTAGGACAGATCTTTGGAAGGAAGAGAACGACACGGCTGTCTGTCAGCCCAGCCAGGGACAGAGGCACGGAGTAGAAACCAGAAAGCCATGGAAATCCCTCTCAGGCTTGGAGTGAGCAACAGGAAAGTGACCACAACTGTATTTGAGTGAATTAAGGTACAAAGGAAATGTGCTGCTTCCTTACCAGCCCGGACCGGCTTCTTGGTTTGGAGAGGATGAAAACGAGCTAGTGCTCCTTATGAATTCAGCAACTATTCCCACCCAGACAATAGACAAAGGGGAGGCAGTGTGACACCCACACAGCCCTGGGGGAGGACTGTTACTCTCCCGAAGAAACAGCACCCACGTGGTCAAGGCTCAACACTGGATGCTGTTTTTAAGGCAAGCGATATTCCCCTACCAAGAAGCTTCAAGAGGTTCCGCTAGAGCCCGTTGTGTTTCCCAGCTCAGAGCACTGAAAGTTCTCATTCTGTTTGATGGTGCTGTGTGGGTCCCTGTTGTCGGATGCCTGGGGACTCGCCTGCTTTGACAGATGCAGGTCTGGTGGCCACCCACACCCGCTTTCCTAGGCCGTGCCTGTGTGCCCAGCTGCTGGGAGGTCGGAGGCTGCCCTGCTCCATCTTTGTCTCATAAGGAGAAAGGGTTACTGCGCTCACAGGTTGCAATCTGTGCCAAGGCCCTGTTGCTTTGTGCTGTAGCGGCGCATCGTGGCAGAGCACAACTGCTCACCTAGGACCAGGGAGGGAGAGGCAGGGAGAGAAAGGGATTGGGTCCCCCAGTGCCCTTCAAAGGCACATCCATGGGGACCTGTGGGCCTCTCCCTAGGCCCGCCTTAGATTTCCAACCCCTTCCTACAGTGCCAAACTGGGACTCAGCTGTTACCCAGGGATCTTCAGGGATGTCGCAGGTCTCTAGTGGTGTCTGCTGTGAGCCTCATGTATTGGAAGCAGAAGCCAAAATCAATATTTCCTTCCTTGAAGCTGTTTTCAACTATTTGGTGACAGAGACAAAAGGCTGGTTAAGACAAGGCCCAAACTGTAGCACCCGCTCCTGTTTCTAACAGCCAGCCGCCTTGCCTGCATGCTGTCCAGAGTGCCCCCAGTGCAGGGCTCGGGTTTGCTGGCCAGCGTGCCACACAAAGCAGCACACACAAACAACATGGGTGTGGAGGCTGGAAACCTGAGCTCAAGCTGTCAGCAGGGCTGCTTTCTTCTCCAGGCCTCACTCCTTGGCTTGTAGGTGGCACCTTCTACCTCCCCACAAGGCCACCTCACTATGTGTGTCTGCATCCTCATCTCCTTTTCTTACAAGGACACCTTTGAGGCCATCCGTAGGGCCTTGCTTTATGCTTAATGACCTCTTTAATGATCCTGTGTCCAAATACAGTCACTTTCTGAGGTACTAGGTGTTGGGAATTCAACATAAAAATTTTCAGGGAACAAAATCCAACCCAGGGGGCTGGGGATTTAGCTCAGTGGCACAGCGCCTGCCTGACAAGTGAGAGGTTGTGAGTTCGATTCCCAGTACCGGAAAAAAACCAAAACCAAAACCAAACCAAACCAAAACAAAACAAAAGACCAAAATCCAACCCAAAACAGACCAGAAGCCATTTTTATGTTTTTGAAGGAAATTCCTTGTAAAGCTATTTAAAGTCAGGTCACTGGTACCTCATGAGTGTTCCCCCTGGGAAATTTTCTTGTCCCTCCGAAGACTTGTGCTATCATCCTTCTACCTGTCCAGGAAAGGACCTCTCCCAACACCACTGAGGTGGAGTGGAAGAACAGCATGTCGACCACAGAGCCCCTCGCAGGGTGAGAAGTCTCCCTCCCCGCAGGCAGAGGACAGGAGGGACCCCTTGCCTGAGGATGCAGTGTCAGGCTGTCCAAGGTTTTCTCCACTGCACGGTGTGGCCTGTGCTGTTCTTGATCTGCAGGTGGTGGTGATAGGTGCTGTGGGACCGGAGGCTGTTGTGCCATGCCCACCCGTCCTCTCCTGGAGGAAAGCTGAGGATGATGGGAAACGGAGGCTCCAGGCGGGGCCGGAAGGTTCCCATTTCCCTTCACCTCTACAGCTTGCAAGCAGCTCTTTATAGGGTGGAAGGCAGCCTCACAGCCACAGGTTCTGCCCTTGAGGTCAGCTGATAGCTTGAAAACAGCCCCACAAGGATGTCTGCATCCTGATCCTGAGCACCTGGAAATGTTACTTCAAAAGGCAAAAGGGATTTTGCAGATGAAATTGTGTGAAAGCTCTTGAGATGGGAGGTTATTTGGGCTATCCAGAAATTCTAATGGAAACACAGAGGCCCAGTAAGTAGGAGGCAGGAGGCAGGGGAGACAATAGAAGCAAAGGTCAGAGGAGAAAAGATGTTGACCTGCAGGCTTTGGTCAGGTGCTGGAGGAAGGGGCCACAAGCCACTGAATGCAGGTGGCCTCCAGAAGCCCACAGTCAGTCTCCCTCGGAACCCCGGGGAGAAACACAGCCTTGGTGGTGCCTTAATTTTACTCTGTGGAAGCTGGTTGGGTTTCTGAACTCCAGGCTTTGAGATAGTCTGTTTATATTGCTTTAAGTCATGAAGTGCTTCCTAATTTCTTACTACAACAATGGGAAACCAGTGCAGTCTATAGCAGCCATAAATTCAGTTATATGCTTTCATCTAAGAAACCAAGTTATTTAATTCCAGATGCAGGGATGTATTTCATAATACAAATATAAGGTGTCATTTTATACTTAAATCTGGAACTAAGTTGGCAAGAATCAGGAGCACAGGGAGATGGAAATATGAGTCATTACCGATTCTTCTCCTGGCCTCTAATTGCACATCCTTGAGGACCTAAGTGCTGCAGCATATTTACAAGCCATCTCTTGGCTCCAGGCTATAACGAGATAATCTGACGTGCCCATCCTCTAAGCCTTTAGTCCAGAGGTGACAGACCTATGGCACGCATGCCAGGGGCAGGACTGTTAGTATCACTGAAAACTCTAAAAGCTTCACCATCACTGCCCTAGTGCAAGCTAACATTTCAGAAGTCAGAAAACATTTTCAATAGCAGCCAGTCAGGTGTTCAAGGCTGTGTAGATGATATGTACATGGCATCTGCCACTGCTGTTCATTCGGTCCTTTTGTATACAAGCCATCACAAATACTATGAAAGCCAGGAGTATGACCATGTGCCAATAAAACTTTATCAACAAAGACAGGTGGCAGTCTGCATTTGCTGCACCCCACCCCTTGCCCCAACTATGTTTGTTGACTTTTCCATAGTCCACCTGAAGTCAGGCAAACCTAGTCCTCCAAGCATGCACTGTCTTGTGACCTCTCTGATAACACAGCCTGAACACTGGGGGTTCAGTTCTCCACTCTCCCCTCCAGTGACTCCTGGCAGGTATAAGTTTCTCTGTTTCTTTCTTCTTACACTTCTTGTACCTTTTCATCTACAAGAATCTATCTTCTTTCCTTCCAAGATCCTCACTTCCACTTGGCAAGAGAAAAGGAAATAAGCTTTGCTTCCTTTCCTAATTAGACCACAGGAAGAGAATTAATATTCTCCATCAGTTCTCCTGCACGTGCATAGCATCAGCAGCCTGTAGATCAACGTGCATTCACTGCTTAGTAAACTGCTGGTAGCTTTCACCCCGCATGACTGTTCAGTCTTTATAAATACTCGCGTGGCCTTAAAAAGTCATGAGTTGCACGGCTCACAGACAGCACTGCATCTGAACAGAGCTCCAGGGAACAGGAAGCCGCTGTGGACATCCTCATGGGCAGAGTGAGGGGCCAGGCCGGGCCACCAGCTCACTTTCCACGCGGGGGACTGCTGTCTCAGTGTCACTCCTGCTGCCCTTGACGTTCAAGCCCTCTGCTCTTCTCTGCAGTTGTCTGGCTTGAGGATCCCCCACGGTCACTGGTCCGGCAACGGTTACATCCTTAGATGTGAACTAAGCTGAGCTAAACAGACTAATTCTGGGAACAATAAATGACTTTTGTGGTTTTACGTCACCTGCTCTTCTTTAGCGTCAAAACAAATTGAAATCAGCTTTTCGGAACTTATGCCTGTCCTTTGGCTTCCTGGCTCACACTGAGCTGGTAGAAATCTTTAACATCCAGACCAGTGCTTCCAATTGCTATGCATTGGGCTTAATTATAACAAAGAGAAGGTGTAATAGGTTCATTTTGAGCAAAAATGTATATTCAATGGCAACTTTAAGAAATATTTTTATTCAACAGTGCTTCTCATTTGAAATCAGTGAACCTATAACCTGAAAGCAACACTCACAGTAAAGGTTACAAAAATGGCAAAGTGTGCTATTTTCTTCCTTTTTCTCCTCTGCCTACACAGCCTTCCCTCACCCACCCACATGTACTGAAGGCTTCACCCACTGACGACGGCAGGAGCTTAGGAAGCCACAGGAGGAGCAAGGGCATCTGAAGGCAGAGGGAAGCTGATCCTCAAATCCTTTGTCTGGTCCTGAGGAAGGAGGAAGCCCCATGCTGAGGCTGGTGGGAGCTGAATGAGGGGAAACCCGTGGAGAGGGGGTGGAGGAAACCACGGCCTGACCCGCAACACTGCTGACTGCAGTCTCCTCACCAAGTTCTCTGAGAATTTTCTAGAAGAAACACTCCAAACTATACGATGTCTGCAGAAAGATTTTTTTCACATTACATCCGAAACTCATTTTAATTTATTTACCTGGAAAACTTAAAAGTCCAGTGTTGGAAAAGTAGATATGTTGAACAATCTAGTATTTTCCTTCAACTCTTCTAATATTACATTTTTTTCTTTCTCTTTTTTTAAAATTGGCATCAAGTCTCACTTTTTAAATTTTAAAGAGAGTAAAATAACAATAAAAGTGGTACAGAATTTCAAAACAAGATGATAGGAAATTAACAATGGTTATTATACTGCATATTTTTATCCTCAACATAGTTGTTCAGATTACCAGATATAGGCATGTAAGATTGATCAAACCGTTGAAGCACTAACAGTTCCTATCAATGAACTAACAGAAATTAGTAGTACAATTATCTTAGCTATCTTGTGTGTATCTATCTATCTATCTATCTATCTATCTATCTATCTATCTATCTACCTACCTATGTACCCATATTTTCCCCCTTCCTTCTTTTCTCTTTTCCTCCACCCCACTTGTTCTTTCCTTTTGAGCAGTTCCTTTCCCATTCACAATGTCTATTGTACCTTTTGGACCTTATTTACTCTTTCAGTTTCTTATACTAGGGAGACAATATGGTTTTTACACATGCGAGCAAGGCTGTGTGAACCCATCCTGGGTTCTGTGGACACACTTTGAGGATCAGGTCCTTGTAGAGTGGGAGTCTTCTTAAACTCAGGGCTTTGGCTGGTGAGTAGGATTTATTTTATTATAAAATGCCGGGGCCAGCCAGGCATGGAGGTGCATGCCTGCAATCCCAGCATCCTGGGAGTCTGAGGAAAGAGGATCACAGTTTCAGGTCCAACCTGGGGAACCTGGTCAATTAGAGAATCTCTGTCTCTGAATAAAAAGTAGAAAAAGGCTGGAGATGCAGTTCAGCACGAAGGCCCTGGGTTCAATCCCTAGTACTGAACGTACAATTTAGGGTTTTTATATTTCAAATAAGGATTATTTTACCACAGATTTCCTAAGCCTTAGCATCCATAGGAGCAATTTAAACATTGAAGTTGTCATTTGGAACTTAAGAGGAGTCTGAATTCTTGGCATAAATTGACATCTTGTGTGTCAGAAAGCAGCCAGTGGATTTATGATATTATTTAGGATTTGCACAGGGAAGTGTGTGGGGAGTGTGGGGTGAGGCGAAATAGGACCTAATCATTTCCTGACCTGAGGTTACGTTTGGAAACACATTTGCTTCATTGTCTTGGCCCTTTCTGTTCCTCTAAAATCAAACCCAGATGTCTTCTTCCTCCACTGGAGCCTCAGAAAGCCAATTGCTGGCACTATGGTGCAGGAAGTTAAGAGAAGCTTCAGGTTAAATAAAGGGGTGCAGCTCAGTTCTTAGCTTCTGCAACTGCTCTTACCAAATGACAAGCTTCTCCATACTGAAGGACATAGTCCAGGCCGAGCCCAGTGTGTTTGTGACAGATTAGGTGGCAGATGACACGGTGGGGGGGGGGCTGCTGAGCAGTGTGCTAGCATGATGGTTCTTTAGCTTCCAGTTCTGTCCCCCATGAGTGGGTCCTTTGAGGCTATCTGCTGGGGCAACCTGGGGTCATGGAAACGGGACCTTTGGGGAGTAGGCTGGTGTCATCTGTCAATGCAGACCAGAGCCGGACAGCACTTAAAGCAGTTAACACAGATCACTGAGGTGGGAGAAAGACCTCAGTATAGGGCAGTTCTGCAAACAGCATGGGCCCGAGGCATTTATAGCCAAAGAGCAGGGTCCATGGATGGAAAATTACTAAGAAGAAACCTGAGGGATGCAAGAGGCTTTGGCTAACTCCGTCCCTAGCAGGATTCCTGCTGAAGACAGCCCAGGGTGGGCTGCAGAAGGAGGAACTTGGCCAAATGGGCAGCGGATCTTGTGCAGAGGGTGGGCATTCTTGCTGAATAGACTCAGCAACTTCTTGCTAAGACTGGATTTTAGAAGCAAGGGCTCAGACAGGCCTAGGAGAGCCTGTGTAAAGTTTGGTGAAGAAAAGAATCATTGCCACATCCCAGAGGCACCATTTTCCACCCTGCACGGCAACATTAAAAGGGTTAATCTCAACAAGTGTTAGAGAAGAAGCAGGAGAAAATGAATGGGCCGTTCACACCTCTGAAATGTTAATACAAATTTGTGTAAACTTTTAACACGTAAAGTCATTTCATATATTGAAAAAAAATTGTAGCATGTGTGTGCAATCATTTGCAACTGTGTTGTCTTGGGACCTGGGCAGGGAGTGGAATTTCCAAAAAAAAAAAGCTCTGATTATTCCCAGTCCCCACTCCCAAATCAGCATTTTGGTAAAAAGTACTGTGTGAGCAGTCCTTTTAATAACAGATGCTCATTTTTCTCAGGACACAGGATTTCCTGGAACCCTAGGACATGTTAAATTTTAGTAAATTGCTGGAACTAAATAGCAGTGATGTGAACATAACGCAGAGGGTGCATGGAGTGCACCAGAAGTGAACACTTTAGAGTTAAAAGGCACATGTCATGTCGTCTGTATTTTGCCACAGTGACAATGTATCGTTGGTCAGTTTGTACAGCAACAGTTAGATGCTTTTGTTTTAAAGCAAGAGCAAGAATGAAATGCAATTTCAATGAGTTCAAAATAGAACTCTGTGGCTAGTAGGACTGTGTTTTAGTAGGACGCGGTAGAAGAAAATTTGTAGTACAAACTAATACCTTGGCAAAACCGCAGCTTCTGAGTTTATCTTTTGCTGCAGGAATATTAAACTTGTGGGAGGAGGGGCAGAAGTACAGAAATTGTTAAGAAAAACCACAACTGACCATCACAACCAGAATTAAGAGGTAACTGGGCATCTGTGAGAGCAATTGCACATCTGGCATGAACACACTTTGTTTAAGAAATATTGCTGTGCCAGGCAATGGAATCTGGGCTGAAAAGCATCCTTTTCTTATCTGAAGCAGCACTGCACTTGTAGTCTGGATCCAGGGTCCTCGCCCTTCGAGGCCCATCTCTAAAGCTGAAAGGACTTGGAGGAAAAGCTCAGCTACTTCCTGTGTCACTCCCTTCCCTTGGTGTGCTGCGCTGTGTAGCAGGGCAAAAGGAGTGTTTCTGGCAAATGCCACACTTATTTGCATGGTAAAATAATTCACTTAATAAAATTAACAAGTTATATCGAGCCCCTGCCATCTGCAGTATCAACTTCATTTTTATTTCATTTTCTTTTAAACTTTATAGAGCTGCACTACCATGCATATGTTTCATAGTCTCTGCCTGGAGAGCAGAGGCTGGCTTTATGATATAATAAGCAAAACTTCAGTGAATGTTTCCAAATTTGATGAGAACAGGAGGAATCCTGAAATTAATCCGATGGTACTACACTTATTAGCATCTTAATACCTCACAATCTCCTTAGTCAATAAACTGCAAAGCCAACCCCTCCTCATTGTAATCCAAGCTTCCTCTGCTGTTAAAGAAATGATTTCTTTTCATCTGGTCCCAGGAAGCTTGAGGAACCCTGTCTGGATTTTATCAGCTCACTCACCTAATGGCTTGGCTCTTTCTCTCTGATCCTTATGCACAAATGCAGAGCCCTTCACACCCCCTTAAGGATTACCTCTCAGCATTGCCGCAATTTTCTTTAGGTGTGCTTTACAGTGCGGCATTGGACAAACAGAAGAAATGGAAGTCAGTTATTGCTGAGCACCGAAGAGCCGCTTCCCTTGCAGAGTGATCAGGTTTTTCGCTTGTCCAAACTATAGCCAGGGGTCTGAACCACACTTCATTGCAAAGTCAAGTTGAGAGAGAAAAAACACCATCAGTATCAGGTGAGCTCACCCGCCACCATCCCGCTGATGAAACCTGTCTTGTGCAAGAATGCTGCTGGGTCAGTGCAGCCACAGCCCGGCTCACCCCTGCTGTTCTGGCTTCGGAGCCTCCCATCCCTGATCCGCCCCACCCCCTGGCTGCCCACGGCCCGTGCTGTATTTGGAGACGAGCCCCAGCTCTCTTCCCATTTTCACAGTTCCTCTTGCCTCTGGCAATTGTCCTGAATAAAGTCCTTTCTTCTGTGCTGTGGCAATACCCTTGAGTAACTATTTCTTTAGCAAAAGGGAATATATATGCTTGTCTGGATGGCGTATGACCCAGTATGACGGCAGTCACCCACTGAGAAGCATGACTCTGCTGACGGGCTCGCGGGTGTGTGTATCTGCCCCCACCTTGCTGCGGGCATTCTGCACCATACATGGGAAGAAATACATGTGATTACAGTCAGCATGTTGGCTTCTCGATTTCCCTCTGTCTACACGTAAACAACGCCAGTACCACAGCACTCAGAGCCCTTCCCTGTGGAGATCGGAACATTCTTGTATGGGGTTGGGGGATATATGGATATATATAGGTGTGTGTGTGTGTGTGTATGTGGCAGATGTAACATGGGGCTGGGGCAGAGGGTACCAAATATGAAGTCGTGTGTGGGTTAGCACCTGGCATGGCGCCTCAGGGGCATGAGGGTAGGACTGCTGCCCTAGAACTCATGAAAATGTAATGTGGGATGTTAAACTGGATCCGCAATGCATGCATGCACTTAAATATGCATATGTGTGTAAATGGTTACATTTTTGTAAACATTGCAATGTTGGTGTAAACTTTTCGTTGGAGCACAATCATACCTGGAAATGCACATGCCTTATAAGGGCGCACAAATCTCACAAAATATAAAGATGCAGCTCAGTGAATTTTCCCAAGGTGTCCACACTTTGTATCCAGCACCTAGAAGAAACACAGTATTACCAGTCCAGAGAATTACCCTCATTTCCTGCTCTGTCTGATTTCCTTCTCTCAATATTTACACCTTTTGCCTGTGTTGTTGCATGTTTCATTCATGATCGCAGTTTGCTCATGTTTGCAGTTGTAGATCACTTACGATGCTAGCTACACACATGTATATGTGTGCACACGTGTGTGTGTGTGTATGTGTGTGTATCCACTGCCGTCTGTTGTTCCGTTCTACAGTTTACCAGCCACTGAGTAGTTTCTAGCATGGACTATCACAATAGTGCCACCAGGAGTGTTTTGTACATACACATGCAGTCTTGCTTGGTATAAGTCTTACAGTGGAACTGATTGGTCTCAGGGCATGTGGCATGTAGTGTTACTCTAAACACACTTCCCAAAGAGTTATACTTCGACCCTCAGTGTATAAGGGTTCCACTCATCCCATGTTCATGCTAGCTCGGGTGCTTTTCTCTTTTCCCTCACACTGTCTTAGTGGGTATGTAGTGAAATCTAACTGTGGCTTTAATTCACATTTCCCATGGCCTCTTGAGCACTTTTTGTGTGTTTATTTGCCATCTGGAGTGTCCTTTTTTATGAATTACCTGCTTAAGTCTTTTGCCCATTGTCCCATTGTGTTGGCTACCTTTTTGCTTGAAGCTTTGTAAAACCTCTTATGTATTCTGGATACAAGTTCCTATTTGGATATGTAATTTGCAAAATTTTCTCTCACTTTGTGGATTTTCTTTTCAGTCTGTTACTGGAGTTTTGGCATATAGAAGTTCTACATTTTAATGTGGTTCTGACTTTTTAAAGATTAGTGTCTCATGGTTTTTCTTAAATCCATGCCTACTTCATGGTCAAGAATATATTCTTTTATTCTATCTAAAAGATTTACTACTTTATCCTTTGCATGAAATTTTCCTTGTGGATATCCAATTCAACATAAGAATACTTCTTCCATTTATCTAGCAGGATAATTCTGTCACATGTCAGGTGACTGTATGCATTTGGGTCTTTTGTCTAGACTTTTTATTTTGCTGCATTAATCTAGTCATCTAAGCATGCACTGTCTTATGTTGGGGCCCAGAAGATGATACCCTAAAAGTGAAGTCTTCAGAAGCAGTTTCTCTTTGGCCTTCTCCTGACCTCCTGTCTCAGACCTCTCATTTTCTCCTGAAGCAAACTATAGACTAAAATTTCCCTTCTCCAAGTGGGCCATAGAAAACAGGACCCCTTTTCCCCAAAGCCAGTCATAAAATGAAAAATGTCACTCTTTCCCTCACCTCTCTGTGTAAGAGCTGGCCATAAACAAGTGCTCTGACATGCTCTGTCAGGTTGTGAGTCATGAGGTGCCCAGCTCGGGGGCTCCTGCCCCTGCCCCTGCCCCGGAGGAAGGAACACTACACAGAGAGGCCGAGAAGGACCCGGGCCAGCCTCGCTGTGTTCCTTATTCTGTCTGTCACCGTTCACGGACACCCTTTTTGTCCAAGCACATTTCTCCGTGGCTGGCCCCGCTCCCTCAAACCCAAGCATAAAATCGGACAGCTTCCCTTGTGTTTTTGATAGGGAACTTCATTCTTCAGGCTCTTGTGTCATGTATAAGTGTGGTAAAATAAGGCTGCTATGCTTTTCTTCTGTTAATTTCTTTTGTTTTGGGGACATCAGCCACGACCCTCAAGCTGGGAGGAAAGGAATTGACCCCTTTCTGCCCTATATTTAATTATCATAGCTGCATAATATGACTTATATTGCATTTTAATTGCTTTCTTATTATACATTTGCTGAAAAGGCATCAATAGATCGAAGAATACTGTGCTTATTTGGGGCTCTTGGCATTTAAAATGCCTCCAAAAGATTATAGGTCTGCAATAGTGTTTATAATTATTTTACTTGTTCACCCTCCATTTTTCCAGCTTCTAATTCTATCATTTGAGAAACTGCACCAAGTGGTGTGTCCAGTACCAGTGATATCTACAATAATAATTTTCTCTGCTATGTTCCAGGGACGGTGCTCGGGATTCTCTCAACACTTCTGCATGCTTGGTTTGATCTTCTCCATTTCTTGCTGCCGTGGTTTGTGTCTGCCAAAAGCCCATGTGTTAAGGATGCTTTTGGGCAGTGGTAAAGCCTTGAAGTGGTGAGACTAGGTAAGAGGTCTTCTACCATGGAGGGTGACCTGGAAGGGGATAAGTGAGGCCTGGGTCCCTTTCTCCTCCTTCCTGGGCCCCAGTTATGGGGTGGACAGTTTGTGCCCCTACTTCCTCCCAGCCCCTTCATGCTATTTCCCCATAACCCAAGGGCAGAAACCTCAACCAACCATGGGCTGGAGCTTCCAAAACCGTGGGCCAAAACAAGCATTTCCTTTTATTTTTAAAGTTGAAAATATCAGGTATGCTACCACAACAGAAAGTAGATGAACACACCCGTGTTCAGGAACTGAGGTCCTGGAAGGTCACCTGGCTCACTGAAGCCACCCAGGTGGAAGGGCTGAAAACATGCTTCCTCTCTGCCTGTACAGAGGGGGGTGGAAAAGTACTTGAGGGGGATTCATGATAATGTGTCTTTACTGTTAAAATTTTTTAATTCAGTATCATGTGGAGACTAACACCTTGTTGAGAAAACATTTATAGCAACTTTTTTTGTGTTCTCATTAGTCTTATTTACCAGATCTTGCACTGTGTGACTTCTGGCTCTTCCCCATGTCAGAATGACTGTGAAAGGGAAACATTTTGAATGGATTCAGGATATATTGCAGCAGCTGTTACAGTGCAACTAAAGATAGGAAAGAGGACTTTCAGAATTGCTTCACAAAGAAGTGGAAATGATGGAATAACATTTGCAAAGTGGAGAGGGGTAGTATTTTGAAAAGAACTGACAGGAATTTGTCGTGTACTGTAAGACATATTTAAACATTGAAATATTCACCTAATTTTTGATCACACCTCTTGCGATTATATTAGCTTGCAATTCTTTAATTACGAGGTAGGTGGAGCTGCTTCCTCTGTGAGCTTTGGTATCCCATCCCTTCTAATATTGCATAGATATTAATTCTTGTATCCGCCTGGGAAGTGTGATAATTTCCCTGCTTAGAGGAGCCCTGCATATTTTACCCCCCACCCCACTTACAGTACAAACAGGAAAGAGGTTGTAACACTGGCCTTTGTGTGGAAATGCATTCTACAACAGCCAAGCAACTAAAATAAGAGCCAATTACGCAGGAAGGAATAATTTACTGAAAACTCAACTGACAGCCCTCAAGAACACAGAAAATGGGCTGGGGATTTAGCTCAGCGGCACAGTGCCTTCCTGGCACGTGCCAGGTCGTAAATTTGATTCCTGGTACCAGAAAAAAAAAAACAAAAAAAACAAAAACAAAAACAAAAACCACCAAAAAATAAAAACAAAAATAAATAAAGAACAGAGGAAAAGAAAAGTGTGCAGGTGGCCAGTTTGCCAGGGATCTCAGTGACATGTTACGAGAAGGGTCATTAACAACCCCAGGGGATGCAGAGACCCTTTGGGGACCCAGGCTTGCACCAGCGTGGGTGGGAACCGATAATGTGGAGGCTGCAGGAAGGCTGAGCAACAGTGCTCACCTTGGAAACAGACACCAGAGCAGCACACGGGCCAGACTTCTCATCCAGAATACAGCTTCTCTAATGCACTTGCACCCACAGATCTCGCCTGCAGCCCCCGCACCCTGACATTTGAGATCTTTGCAGTACTCTCTCAGGAACGTTGGCACAGATGGCTGGGGCTCCTTGCGGGGCCTGCACGGGGAGGGAGGCGGGGGCGTACGTTGTGCCAGGCTCACTCAGGGGTAGCAGAAGTGTGACAGGGCCGAGGCGACCAGCAGAGGCATCGTGTCCTCCGTCTCCAGCTGCTCCCTCGTGCAGCTACCAGGGATTTCATATTTTCCCTGGCAAAAGTAATGCCACACTGTAGAAAATGTGTGTGATGTGTATCTAAAATGTGGAATGCAGGGCTTTTAGATCTGGGAGGAACAGTATTTGGAAATGAAGCCCTCTTCTCAGAGCAGACTGCAGTGGGTGGCTTCTTCTAGAGTTAAACTCAAGACAACGCAATCGTAGGAACCATGCCAGCTCATTCACACCTCAGTCCTTGAGCTGCTCCAGAATGCTACAGCAGGAAAGAGAGCCAAGGTGGTGAAAATGCCCCCTGCTCTCACCGGCCTTAGACCTCACACGCCAAACACCAGGCACAAGGACAAAAGCTGTAGGCTGGAGGGAGCACAGGAAGTCCAGGGATCCCTGGAGTCCAGCACGCTGTCCCGAAGCCACTGGTGCTGTTTTCTAGAGCTGAAGACCTCAGCAAAAGGCTCCCTGCGTCTGCTGGCCCCTCATCAGCACCAGCAGCCTTAACTTTTCTATAAATTTCCATGAAACACAACGCCTCCCAAACAAACAGGAAGAAAAACAAAACAAAACTGAAAAATGAGATGAAAAGACTTAGACCAGGTTTTATGAGTTTTCTCAGTGGTAATGGGCCCCAAGCTTTGGTTTTATTACTTTTGTGTTTTACACCAGCGTGAAGAGGCTGTGAAAGTTCCCAGGCAGACGTAAAACCCTGCCACCTGCCGAGCTGGCCTCCTGCTTCTGCACAGAAGGGCGGCACCCTGCTGGAGCTCACACCTTGCTCGTCTGGCCCTGGAAGCAGACATTATTTCCATTGCACAGATAAGGAAAGGGAAGCCTGGTGAAGTAAAGTCATTTGCTGAAGATTTCTCAGGATTTATGTCTAGGTCTGTTTGACTTCAAAGTCTAGGATGTAAGTGAAGTAAGACTGTCTCACACATCCTCACTGCCTTCGGGACTTACGTTTCCGCTAACCCGCTGAGCTGTTCCGTGGTTTACTTCCCAAGCAATTCAAACCGTTCCTTCACAGAGCCTCACTTTTGACGGAGATTCCACAACCGTGTTTTCAGGTTGAAAATTCACTTTTATGTTCTTAGATTTTATCTTCTATTAATAACCAACAAATAAACTTACTCATGAGCTACAGTGGGATATTTTCTTACATGTATATGTCTCAGAATGATGAAATCAAGCTGATTAACATATCTACCACTTTACCTCCTTATAATTTTATTTCTTTTTTTTTTCCGGTACCAGGATTCGAACTCATGACCTTGCACTTGCCAAGCAGGCGCTGTGCCCCTGAGCTAAATCCCCAGCCCCTATAACTTTCTTTTTTGAGATGACAGCATTTGAAATCTCTTTTTTTTTTTTTTGTAATTTTGGGACATATTACACATCATTATGAACTATGGCACTGTTTGGGGCAATAGAACACTGAACCTAACTCTTCCTATTTGGCTGAAATTTTGTACCCATGGACTATGGAATATTTCTCCTTACTAGTGAGGCTTTTCCATCATAAAAATATAGGCAGTCTCAAAGTTTCTAGGTGGACCAAACCATTCTTAGTGGACTGGTTTGCTCTGACACGAGTGATATAATGTAAGACCTTTATGGTAACAGAGCAAATGACAATGCGCCCCGTGGGTAGATGGGCCAGGAATGAGAAGGGAGAATTCATCAGCCCATTTGTGTGGCAATGACAGTCTACTGTGCCAGACACAGGAACCCCGGGGATTCTCCGTTCATATCTGCACTGGGACCTGAGGCTTGGAATCAGCCCTCCGAAGTCTTCTCTAATTCCGCAGTGTCTAAAAGACCCAGCTTCCTCGTGCTCGGCCTGCAATGGGTTAGAAATGGGTTTCTCACCGCTGGAGTACAGCTGAATCCAAACAGCTGCTTGAAGTTTTGGAGCTGCCGAGTCTGTTGGTGCTCAGATGTCTGGACAGGAAGACCTGCAGGAAAAGAACGCCCCATGTGGATTGGCCGCGTGGATGGATCAGCCCAGACTGTGTGTGGGGGACGGGGGGATCACCTGCGCAGGACAATGAGGATGGAGGTAAGAGTGTGCGGGTCCCGGGATGTTCTGAGTAAGGCCTTCCATTAATACCTACCACTAGCCAGGGATAGAGACACAAATGGAAGCAGCTGCACTTTGTAGAAAGTGGATATGAAACCAAAGACTGTAAGTAACTCACCCGTGGCCACAGAAATCAATGCTGGGAGCTGAGAATAGAAAGCAACTTCTGGACTTGGGTCTGAGACTCTATCCATCATCCTTGTCTCCTCGGGACTGAAACGCACCCTTCTCAAAAACAAGTAGAATCCGCATGACCCAAGAAAAGTGAGGGTTGTTTTTGCAGTTGCCATAGCAACAGATTTAGAATTCAAAATAAAAATTGTGATTGTGTGCGTTGGTGCGTGCGTATTTGGGGGCAAGGGTCCTGGTGGGAGTGGTTCCCCTCCTCCAAGGAAAAAAAGTTGAATTCTTTCGTGTCTTGAGCACTAACAGCCTAAAAAGCCGTAGTGATTTAAGTTTTGGAACTTTCAGAGTGGTAAACATAATTTTCGCCCCTAGATATTTTGTTGTTTTATTCCTTTTTTAACATAATAAATTTCAACAATAAAAATATCTCCATGCAGCTTGTTGAGAAGCCTCTTTTAATCCTGTAGTTGAGTAGAGTCTGTTGGATCCCAAGCAATTTCTAGTCAAGATCTAGCTCTATACGGCACCATCACGAGCAGCCAAGCATCCTTGCTTATTTTGTTTCTAGGCTTATACGATACTATGGCCTTAACAAAGAAAATTTTCTCTCTAAAAGTACCCTTAGCTAAAAGGACTTGGCACGGTAAGAGCTTATAATTCTATGCAGCAGAAACTCCAAGTTGCCTCTTAGTATCCATTGCTTCTTCCTGAGTAATAAGACCCCCGATTTTTTCTAATCTCTGCCACTAATCCAAAGGATATTTTTGCTTACGTCGCTCAAGGCTACATGTGCCCATGTGTCTTGGGCAATGAGATACAAGCAGAAAAAAAAAGACAGAAATGTAAGTAAGAGTGTTTTATGCACTGTTTAGGCATTCTATTCAAGAGGAGGAGGGATATCTTCTTCCCTGGGCCTCGGGGGTGACGGCTGGAGCTCTGGTGTCCTGCTTAGACACTGAGGTCATAGGACACATCCTGGGGGTGACAGAGGATCTGCTGGCCAGATCTGTACGCTGTGGATCCAGAGGAGCAGGGTTGGGTGCCACCCTTTGGGCTGCTTTTATAGGTGAGACAAGAGCCTTTCTATCCTTATGATCGCTGGGAGATTTATCTTTTTGTTCCATGCACCTGAGTCTAATCCTGATACAACATGTCAAATGGCATTGTCACCACTAGTTGGGTTATTCTATTAAAATCTCCCTTTCCCAGGCTGAAAGGAAGAAAATAATCCACCTGCTCTTTTCAGACTGTCCTCGCCCCTTCCACAGTGGCCAACGGTCCCTGCCTGGACTTCCCAGGCACACACGAGCCTCCCGGGTGGGTGTAAGAGGAGAGGGCAGCACCCTGTGCCCCGTGGTGAGGAAGACAAACTCCAAAGGGGCGACGTGCAGAAGCGTAGGGTGGGCCAACCACTCCACCAAGGTGCAGCCTGAAGCTGTGACGTCCTCAGGGCTTCGACCCCAGCACCTTGTGCAATGCACTAATGCTCACGACAGACCTGGGATTTGCAGCACCTGCAGGGGGGGCAGCCTTCATGGAGGCAGTAACTGGCTGTGAGCGCAGGTCTGGTGCTCTTCTGGTCCATCCACCCAGCCTGCACCCTCCAAACCGGGAGGAGGAGGCCAAGCAGGGGCAGCTCATACAACGCCAGCCCTCACGCAGTGCCTGGCCCTGAGAAATGTAGGCGCATAGCCCTGCGAGAAGACAGTCACAAAGCGACCCTGGGTACCTGTGTTTCTCCTCCAGAGCAGGTGGGAGAAGCAAGCCTCAGGCTGTTCCCTGAGCCTGGGGGAGACCCTGTCGACTGTCTAGGTGCAGACAGTTGTCACTAACCCTCCCAAGTGCCCTCGGGTAAGAGGCTCACAGAAGCAGCTTGCAGAACTGGACACGGGTCCATCACTGCCCAGCACCTGGCAAGCAGGTAGATTCAAATCCTGTGCATGAATAAAAAACGGGTGGGGTGAGGAGAAGGCTTATGCATGTGATGTGCACGTCTGAGGCTGCTCATCTGTGTGGACAATATGCACTCATAGAAATGTCAGGGGAAACTGGTTCCATGGAAGGAGGGAACAGAAGGGCAGTTAGCGGGACCGAGGTTGACAGTGGAGGGGAGGGGAGACGTCAGCCAGAGGGTGCGTAATCCCAGTCACACAGGAGGTGCAAGCCCGAAATACCCACTGCACGGCAAGAGCGACAAAATGGTACGTGCTTGGAAAATGTAGAGAAAATCTCAATGAAGAGTTTCGGGGGTACTGGGGTTAACTCTTCCTGACCTTCTGGTAGAATTCAGGGGTGAGTCTCTCAGATGCTGTACTTTTCTTAGTTGATTTTTTTTTTTCTGCCTCAATCTCATTTCCTGTTATTGAACTGTCACATTTTTATATCTTCTTGGTTCGGTTTTGGTAATTTATGTCTCTAGGAATCTGCCCACTTCTTCTAGATTCTCCCATTGGCTGGAGAGTACAAGTTTTCATAATACTAATAATTTGGATTTCTGTTGTGTCTGTTGTAGTTTCACTGTTTTAATTTCTAGTTGCATTAATATGGGTCTTTCTTTCTTTTGTAAAATCATGCTACAGTGATGATGGACACTCATGTTTATAGCAGCACAACCATAACAGCTAAATCTTAGAAGCAGTCTATGTGTCCATCAGCAGATGAATGGGTAAAGAAAATGTGATATTCATATGCAGTGGAGTACTACTCTGCCACAAATGGGAATAAATGTCAATCATTTACAGGAAAAAGGACTCACCCTGAGAACATAATGTTAAGTGAAATAAATCAGATACATACACTTAAATATCATGTAACTTCTCTTATACTAGAAACCCAGAGCATATATAATTCAAAGAGCTAAAGAGAAGATAGACAATAAGAAATAGCAAGATAGATCTTTGGTAAATGGAAAGGAAATCTTGTGATAAGAGGGAGAAGAACAAATGTAATTAAGATACGTCATGTACGAGTACCCATGCCCCACAGTGAGCGTACTCAGTATGTGCTCCCAACCCTACTAATACAAACGTTAGAAGTAGAGAGAGGGAAGATGTTATGGGCTCTCATCACAAAATAACTATGGGACATAATGCCTTTGCTAACTAACTGGATTTGACCATTCTACTTTACGTGTCCTTCAAGACATTATGGATATATGACAAAAATACAATGTTGCCTGTCATTTAAAAAACATTTTTTAAAAATGGTAGTTTTTGAAAAAATTCATGTCTACAGACAATTGCAGGATGATTTTACTGCCAACACAGTATACCATTAAGATGAAAAGATCTAATGGCCAGTGGACTTTTGGGTGCTTTTTGAAAGAAGAAAAATGAGCATCAAGTTAACAGGTATTTATATTTATTTTGAAAGGTGAAAACATTTTAGAAGCAGTATTTCATAACAAGGTAAATTTTCATTAACAGTACTACTTAAATATATAACCTCAGCGTGAACCACTGTGCACTTATATATGTCTCTATATGTCAACATTTTTTATTTTAAAGAGAATAATAAAAAAGAACAATAGCAAAACACCAACAACATAGAAAAATACAAAACAAAGCAAAAACAGTAAAAATGATACAGAGTTTCAGAATAAAATGGTAGGAATTAACAGTGGCTGTTATATTACATATTGTTTTGTTTTTTTTATTTTTTTATTTTTTTCCGGTACTGGGAATCGAACTCACGACCTTGCGCTTGCTAGGCAGGCGCTGTGCCGCTGAGCTAAATCCCCAGCCCCTATATTACATATTATTATCTTCAACGAAGTTGCTCAGATTATTGGATGTAAGAATGCAAGATTGATCAAACCATTAAAGAGAATAAAAATAAAAATAAAAACAAAACCAAAAAAACCCATTAGAAATCATACAGAGTTTTACTAGACAGCATGGTAGGAATTCACCAGTGGTTGTTATATTGTATATTGTCTTCAAATTAGTTGTTTAGATTACCAGATTAAGCATGCAAAATTGGTCAAAAAGAAAAAAAAATAGGCATTAATTATTCCTTTTAATAAACCACTAGACTTCAGCAGTGCAGTTATCCTATCTATCTATCTACCTATGGAAAAAATGGGTATTTATGTATGATTCTTTGTTACAAATATTCACTTTACTTAATTGCAAAAGTTTATTAATATAAATCTATAACGGTTCCCACTATCCTCTATTTAATTAATAAAGTTCTGTTGCTCCAACTGAATGATTGAGCTGCCTGACAATTTTAAATCTGAGGGGTTATTATTCATCAGTCATGCAGTTTCATCACAGTTGTGGTTGAAGGGCTTGCAGGTAGAGATCAGTGTCTCTTTCCCTTGACGTCTGCACATGAAGTTTCTTGGGAATGCTCTCTCCTCTCTTCCACTCTGCCTGACATGAGTCAGCAAATGCCGTGCAGATTCCCTTGAAGTATTTACTCCAGGAAGAAGGAGGTCAACGGTTTGCTGCTGACCCAAACTCCATCAGCTTTGGAGATGGCGCCACCCCGGGCACCCTGCGATGGGACCTGTCATAATTCCAGGGCCTGGCAAACTGGTTCCACCTGATTAGATGCACTTCCCAGGCCTTCATCCACTCATGCATCCGTTCCTGAAGTTGCTCCAGCTGACCTACAGATTGTTCTGTCAAAGGCAGAGGTGTGACATGGAAAACCTCTCACTCCGAGGACGGTGTGGAATGGCTGTGACTACAAGGAGGGACCAAAGGGCCCACTGCCAGTGGGGTTAAAGCATTTTGGGAGGCAAACCCAGGAATCACAGAGCAAAGGGAGGCAGTGAGGGATGACGGGGTCATGGGGGCCCTGGCATTGGAAGTACCAGGAGCGGCGGCAGGCGGGGGGCAGTTTCTAGCATCCCAGAAGCAGAGAAAGACAATGCCAGGCAAAAGGAAAAGCAAAAGAGGTCCGCAACTGAGTCCTCACCTGGGATTGTGCTGCTTTCCGTCACAGCATCAAGTTTTTTTCAGTACTGGGAATTGAGGGATTGAACGCCGGCCCTTGACGCTGAGCTACAACCCCTGCAATGCCCCCACCCCCTTTTTGTGATAAGATCTCAATAAGTTGCCTAGTTGCCCAAGCTGGACTGGTGTGGACTGGTACTTGCAACCCTCCTGCCTCAGCCTCCGAGAGTAATGGGATTCCAGGCCTGTGCTAAATGCCTGGCTGTTTCTATTTTCCTAATAAAGAAGTTTTGTGAGCTCCTTGAAAGGTGAACTTGCTGTTCATCCACTTCCTGTTCAACCCCTGGGTGGGCAATACATGTTGGTGTGTGTCAGCTCTGAGGGTGTGTCAGGAGTCACCTTCACACACTCTGAGGAACAAATATGCTGTTAGGACAGTCTGCAAAGATCCATGAAATGGGTCAAATCTTGTGGGAAAGCAAAGTTTGCCTGAGAAATGCTCAGTGGTTTGGTTAGAACACTCAGGCGATACTTATTCATCTGCTGTGATCCAAAGCTCACCTGCCTGGGTTTAAATCCAGGTATAGCCCTACTTTAGCTGTGTGACATTGACAAGCTTACTTGACCTCTCTGAGCCTTGGTTTCCTCATCTACAAAAGTGGAGTAGGTGTGGACATATGTGACACAATAAAGTTGGGACAGAATACATGAAAACGGCAGCTATGCATCTTGCGGGTGTGCCCAGGAACATACCTAGTACTTGTGGTTACAGAAAGACAGAGGGCAGTTTCCATGCTGTGTGGGAATTCATGCCTGATGTGGCCATAAGGGAAGACACAGAAGTGACCAGGAAAGGTACTGTGAGGGAGCAGTGGTGTCGATCGGCTACAGGGAACGGGCGCAGGTGTTGTTTGTGATGGAGAACAGAAGATTCCTGGAGAATGGAAGATTTCAGCTGGCTTTATGCTCAGACTCAGATTCAGGTTCAGAATGTGAGCTGTGTGCACCCACAGTCCCCTGACGTCCAAACTTCACCCTGAACTTCTCTCTTCACCCCCATGCGCCTATAAAAAAGACCTGGGCTGAACCCTAGTGAGAACTTGGTACGAATGAGGCTATGTATAGTCTTTATTATTTCATGTGACGATTACTCTGTAAAAACTGTAAGGTGTTTAATTACAGCTTGCTGTCTTAGACTCCTTTGGTGGGACACACCAGTGTCTATTGCTATGTAAAAAACTACCCCGATCTCATTGTTTAAACAAGCCATGACCATTGAGCATGTGTGTTTGTTACTTTCTTGTTGCTAGGACAAAATACCTGCTGTCTGTGATTAAAGGCGGAGGGTGTATTTGGCCCACGGGTTTGGAGGTTTCAGTCCGTGGTGAGAGGGTGCCAAGGCAGAAACGGCATCATGGCGGGGGCTGGTGGAGGAAAGCCACTCGCCCCATGGAAGCCGGCAGCAGAGAAAGGGAAGAGAGTGAACATAGGAGCGACTCCTTCCAGGTCATGTCTCTAGTGACGACATCCCACGACCAGTGAATGAGTCCGCTGGTGAGGACAGCGCTCCCGTGACCCAGTCACCTCCTGCCTGACACGTGGGGCTTAGCGGGGACACTTTAGATCTAACGGTAACACTGCATCTCATGTTTCATGAGCTAATGGATTCGGCTGGGCAGTTTGGTCCCACCTGGCGCCAGCTGCAGGTTGCGCGCCCGGCGTGTCCTGTTTGCTGGCGGTCAGGGTTAGCGCATGGGCCTGGCAGTTGTCCTTGGCTGC
Source organism: Chinchilla lanigera (assembly GCF_000276665.1). Lineage (NCBI taxonomy): Eukaryota > Metazoa > Chordata > Mammalia > Rodentia > Chinchillidae > Chinchilla > Chinchilla lanigera. The sequence continues at coordinate 6,826,787 of NW_004955504.1, read as the reverse complement.
CAGCTAGGGCGTAACTGAGGCTTTGGTTGAGATTTCTGTTGCTTTCCACAGCTGCCCCATGGGACTCATTTGGACATCTCCAGCAAGACAGTTGGATTGGGAGGGTGGGAGCCATACTCCCTCTGTAGAAGATTGCAGCTTTGTTTACAATCATCCCAAATACAAAGCGACCATGGTAGCAGGTGATTGGGTGAAAAAAAGTGTGGTATATAAAAATGGGCAAAAACTGTGGACATGTGCTATCACGACAAAAACATGGAAAAAATTAAGCACATAATAAGTGCAAGAAACTAATCAGAAAAGACTGCATACTGTGTGATTTCAAGTATGTAACTGTCTGGAAAAGGTGACAGTGCAGACAGTGGAAAGATTAGTGGTTGCTGAGATCTAGGGGGAGGAGGAAGAAGGATGCATAACATAGTCGGTATGATACCATCATGAGGTGCTTGTCTGAAGCCACAGAATGACCAACACCGTGAGTAGCCCTTAACATCAATCATGGTCTCAGAGCAGTAATGGTGTGTCTCTGGCAGCTGATCAGCTATTACCAGTGCACCATGCTGCTGGAGATGTTGATAGTGGGGGAAGGCTCTATGTGCACAAGGTTGGAGAGTGTATCAGAGATCCATCCTGTACCTGCCTCTGCATTCCGCCATGGATGGATCCATGGATGGATCCACAGGAGAACTATTCTGTACCTGCCTCTCCATTTCACCATGAATTTAAAACTGCTAAAACGAAGAGGTTTAAAAAAAGGTTGAAGAAAAATGGTAGCTCTCCTCAGGCTCAGTCCCAAAGGTCGCAGTGTCACTGGTGCCAGAACAAGTCTCAAGAGCAAAGGAAATAGAATCTGCCTCTCAGTAGGAGAAGGAGCAAAACATTTGTTGTGGCTGCTTTTCTCCAACATCAGACATTAGAAGTCACTGTTTTAGGTACCACGTTACCTTTGGGAAGTTAGACACATCTCCAGCTCCAGACTTTCAGGAAGGTAATGCCTGTGCCCCAAAGACATAGCATCCTATGTGGGTGAAAGATGGCTGGGAGGTTCATACACTACTTATCTTTTACACATTTTTAGGTTAATATGCAAAATTATGTCAATTTACATAATTGCAGCAACACAATTTTTAAGGTTCTATAAACATTAGAAATTTTATATAAAATCTTTATATTTTCTTTTTAAATATGTGCAATAAATTCCAAATTCCAAAGTAATTTGTTATCCTCCATCAACTATTTTTAACCTACATGAACAAACTCTTCTTTTACAAAAGTTTTACATGATTTCTCTTACTTGTTAAATTTGCATTTCCATTATACTCCTCTACGGTATAAATATGGGTATGTGTTTAAATTTAATTTTCTAAAATATCATGTAATATTTAAAATATCCTCCTCAACAGTTTGAATAATTACTTCTGCATTTAGTTATCATTAAAATAATTACCACTGCATAATGGAACAAAAATGAAAATGTCTCACAAATTTTTGTAAGTATGAGAAAGAACATAGCATTTTATTTAAAAAAATATCTTCAGTGAGATGGATGATTTTGTTCTTTATTTCTTTTTTCCCTTTTTATTCCTTATTTTTTTTCTCTCTTTTACCTCATATATCCCTAGATGAATATCAGTGCTACAATGAAAAGGGATTCAGCATCAATTCTATTCCTATTTTTCAGTTTTAGACATTCAAGCACTTAGAAAATTCATGTACATAAATAGCTGGAAATAGAATCAAATTCTAATAACATTGTCACTCAATTCTTTGAAATTTTTTCAAAATATACTCCAAAAATCATACTATAATCTGTCACCAAAAATCACTTTAATGATCTATGCCCTGACAATTCAATTAAGCCCTCCTTCAATTTTGTTGAAAATGAAACAAGACAAACCAGGAAGCAATATGACAGTATGACCAGAACAGACTTCTCCGGCTTTTGAGAAGCATGCCTCTCAGGGATGAGCAAGGCGCAGGGAGAGATGGGCTGTCCTTCATGAAAATGGCCTTGGCCCCTCTAAGAAGCCAGTGGCTGCCTGGGGGAATGGAAGGCATGGGAAGGGATTAGGAGGATGGAAGTGAAGCCTGTAGTCTCTGATGATGTGACCTTGCTCCACACCAGGACAAACAGCTAGATGTCTGCACCTTACTACAAGTGACAGTGAATCTCTGGCTGAACAGCAATTATGCAGAACTTTCTGGGGAGATGGATGAGCAGGTTGTGGATAGAAGTGCAGAATCTGTTAATGTAATTTATTTCCCTTTAAAAAGGCTATAAAATTATAATAAAAAGCTTTAGGTAATTAGACTAAATATTTTACATAGGCCAAAGACTGTTAAATGAGATTTCAGGCACTGGCTGTTGGGAGAAGAATGACTGCTTCTGAGTGAATGAGGGGAGGAATGAATGAATGGAGGAAGGAACGAAATCATTGGAAAACGTCCCAGCGCTTTCCAGCGGTATAAGTTCCTTAGATCATCAGGTTTGATATTATTATGGTAGCTCAGAGAAATAGTGGGTACTGTACATGGTGCTATATTTATCCACAACCACAAATTGTGGTTAGAGACTGAAGTTCTCCAAGTGGGGCCAGCGGTATTTAATGAATATTAATTAGCAAGTGTTACACAACAATGCTCTGAGAACTAGAATACAAATTATTCATGTTGAAAGATGAAGTCAGGATGTTAATAATTCAATGCTGTGCTCAGAAGTTACACCTTGAATTTTAAAACACAATTGACAACACTGACATAAAAAGAAGGCTGGTGTTTCAAACTATACAGACAAAAATTAGAAAACTTACCACCCCATAGGCTATTTATGGCGGAAAAGGCTAACTCTCCACCCCAAATGGCTCTCTTTCCTCCACAATAGAGATTCTGGGTTGAAGCTCACTCCACTTAGTACATCTTCTAGCTCAACTTTATATCTGGTTCTGGCCATAAACTATTTCTGCCCAACGAGATATGAATGGAAGTGGGGACACGATTTCCAGTGTGGGGTATTTAGGAAGCAAGTGAGCCTTCTCCACTGTCTGCTGCTCTTCTGTTGACAGGACACAAAGCACTTCAAGGCTTCTCTCCCAAACACCCAGAGGACTGTCAGCGCACAAGGAAGGGTTAGCTGGGATCTCTGAATCACAAGTTGCAAGAAAACTGCCTACTGAATGGCAGCTTTTTATTGCTGTCACATGGATCCCAATAACAAAATATACACAATCAGAATGTTGCGCTTGTTACAGCAGCTAGCATTGCCCTAGCCAAGCAGAGGTATAGACTGAAAACATTCACAGACCGGAAATGATTTAAGGTTTATGTTTTATATTTAAGGAAATATAAACACATTTAAGTAAACTTGAGGTATATGTGTGCCTAAATGTTCCTGCTGACATCAGGCAAATGTGAATATGTATCTTTTCCTATCAGGGATTCATTCAAAAATCCTAACTTTTCCAAACACCTGCAACGCAAAATGTTTGAAACATACAACTACGTATTCTAGCATACTATGACTAGTTCCTTGGAAAATATCATTCCAACGTGTATCAAACAAACCAACAAAAGCTGCACATTATTAAAATGATCGAGAGTTAGCAGTGAAGCCAGAGGAATGGTTTGGGTGTGCTTCATGCAGTTGCTTTAGCCATGGCATCTGTTAATCGCCCCCAGGCAGCGCTGCCCTGGCAAACATGTCCACAGTTGGCAGCAGGGGATCCTGACAGGCCAGAGCCCTCTGCCCATCCATCTTCATTCGGCTTCCTCCCAAAGGCCAAGGTTATTGATGCTCTAACAAGAGCACTGACAGGCTGCATCCAACTTCTCTAGAGCCCAGTGATCACAGGAGGACCACCGCTTCCATGAACTCATACAGATGGCTTTGAACACATAAGGCATTCTTCTTAAAGAGGAAACTGTCAAAGTCTTAATATTTGTGTGGTGGTGGTAAAAATATAAATAGAATAAAGACTATCAATCAGTCAAAACCCCTCAAAAAACTAACATATAAAGTGCCAGGGAAATCAAATCTCTTCTGAATCAATTAGGTTAAATATTGGATTCTAAATTTACAGATATTCAGCTAAGAAATCCTCTGAATTTTGCTTCATCTTTGGAAAAGTCAGATTTAATCATTCCCTGAGAAAGTCAAATGTGACATACATTACAGTTACATAAAGTTCAAGTGAGTTCTAATGACCAAGACCCTGCTAAACTTAAATCATTATAGTCAAACCATGCTACTGCAGTCTACACCATTATTTCAACTTTGGGTCTATAATGCAGATGTTTTGCTTGTGTGGTGTCAACCTTTCATTGTTCAGATTATTTAAACATCAGCACAACCCCCTGACTATTTTAACCTGGTACTTTGTCAGTTCAACATCACTTGACTTTTGTAATGTGAGTAGTGGGTTAATACAGAATTGAGTGATTGCAGAATCGGTCACCATATGTTGCTGTAGCATCCAGAAACTCCAAGTTTCTAGTTTATTTCTCATGCACATTCTCTTTTCTGTGGGCTGGCTTTATGGATCTTCCTTCTAGGAGCAAAGGCAAAGGAGGAGCCCCCACCTGGGCATGGCCCGGTCACGGCCAAAGGCAAAGGTCAGGAGAGGTAAGCTGAATGCCTAGAGGTACTGAAAACCTCCAGTCAGAAGCCACCAATATATCCTGTCCTGTCTGTTGGCCCAAACAAGTGACTTGGTCAAGTCCGAAGTGCGGGGGATAAAGCAGCTGTAATCCTCTTATAGGAAGAGGAAGCAGATAGTTACCGAAAGCTACTCCAGTCCACCCCTTGGCCACACGTACTGATTTTTCTCCTTCTTTATGTGACACCCATCACCCTCTTGTGCAGGAGATTGCTCCCTAATAGTTGTCAATCAGAGTCCAGGGTTTCCCATGGATCAAAAGTCCTACCGAAAACAAGCACAAAAGTAATAACTGAAATGAGCTTTGGAGAAGTGTGGCCCAGTAAGCACAGGCTTTTGTTAAGGGGAGGGACGGCAGGAGCCACCTACCAGTCACACAAGTCCTGCTGGGTGCAATGGCCAGTTTCCCTGCCTTGAGGGAGGGTGTTCTTTATTCTCTTACAGGACTCGTTGAGGCTTACAACAGGTTGGAACTCTACAACTGCCCCTCTCAAAGCTGTCAGAGTGCATATGTGTTCTTTCACAAGTTTTTCTGACTGTTTTTCAAAACTCTCACTGTCACTTTGCGGTATTTCCACAGTAGTGGCTGGGTATGGTACGCTGAAGATTTCTTTCACTTGCTAATGTTGTGACTGATGCAGGTTCCCAAAGAGTGACACATGATGTGTAGCATAATTATCTAGTTATGTAACTTTAAATTCCCAAGGTGAAAATTCATGATCATCTCCCAGCAATGATTAATGACTTTTACTTTGCATTTTAATATTTCAGTCTTAAGGCAGAGACTAATTTTCTAGTGTGCCTCCCTTGCCATTTGCACAGGGATGGGGATCAAGATGCAGCCCATGCCTAACCCGAGAGAAGACTGGCACTTTGGGGACATGGTCCAGGGCAGGGACAGGAGACAAAGGCTCTCCTCACTGCTGAGGCAAAGTTAGAATTCCAGAATCAAGGCAGTCAGATGAAAAGATAGAATTGATTGAGACGGGAAAATTCTTTTTATATTTTGTTTTCTTTTTGCCAACTTTTTACGCTTGCTTTGTTTCAGTAGGCAGCCATGAGAAAACCCTGAAGGCAGATATAATATTGGTTCAGAATCCAGATAATAAAAGAGGCATAAGACCAAGGATGTGTAGCTAGAACTTTCTCAGGTAGATCATAAAGGGCAGAGGTATCACAAAATGTGGGTCTACTGGCGGGAGTCCCTCTTTTGCCTTTTCCCCATGTCTGAAGGTAAATAAAAGTAGGCACTAGTAAAGATGGATTGAAGCTAGTGTGAGAGCCTGATGTTGTCATAAATCCAAAATCCCGAGTGCAGGGCTGGGGATGTAGCTCAGAGGCATAAGTGCCTGCCTGGCAAGCACAAGGTCCTGAGTTCAATTCCCAGTACCAAAAAACCCCACCAAAACACAACAACAAAAAAACCCCACAAAATCCCAAGTGCAGATCTCCCACCTAGCTCCTCTTGTTTGTACCTTGGGTATTTTTTCCTTAGAGAAGGTGTTCTTCCCCATAATCACCCACCCCATTTTCCATCACCCCACAAAGCTCTCTCGTCCTTCCAGACAAATCCATGAGTCTTGGAGTCCCAGGGGATTAAATCATCTTAAGGCCGATTATCCTCTCCCGTGGCAGTCAGGGTGAGAGCCACTTGAAAATCTACAGTTAAAATCACACAGTCCTGTCTGATGACTGCTTTTAGGAAATCAACTGTACAATGTTCCCTATTCTTCTGCAGAGCCACTCTCTCACTCTTGCCCTTTGCAGTGTTAAACCTTAAAGGTGACATTTCCAGGGTTCCTGTTTGGTCAATAGTTTTATGGCCAAAAGTATTAATATGCTAACTTGACCTTAGTGTTAAATAATGTTTTCATTTTAAAGGGGAATGAGTTTTGTGCCACAATGTAATTTAAAACTCATGTTTAAGAGGACTCAGATATTCTGTAGTCAGGAATTTATTCTCCAGGGAACATGCATGTCAAAACTGATTTATTAGCTCCTACATCATAAATCCATCCATCCATCCATCCACCCACCCACCCATCCATCTAGGCACAAATATTATTTAGTACTAAATATGGGCTTGGCACAGTTTTCAGAACAAAACCAAGAAATGTCCCTGATGATCTTATTGCTTATGAAAAGGGTGTGGTGGTTAAGCTTAATTGTGTCAACTTGATGGGCTTGGGAGCTGCCCACGGGATTAGAAAAGCACTATTTTGAATATGTCTGGGTGAGTCACAGAGGCACAATTTTAGGTACTATATTTTCTCCCTGGCCTCTTCCTCTTTAGCTTGCTTTTCCCTCGCTCTGCTTCCTGAATATCTTGAACTGAGCGTATTGGTCTGCCACACCCTTCCACCGCACTATTTCTGCCTTGGAACCAGCTTAACGTGGACTGAATCCCCTGAAATCGTAAGCAAAATAAAACCTTTCCTCTTTTAAATTGCAAGTGTCAAGTAGTGTGTCTCAGCAGTGGGAAACCTGGCTGATATATGAGGAGAATGATAATAGCCACAATAAAAGTGTAATCAAATGGTCCCCCACATATGCAACTGTGCTTACAATTCTATGGATTTGATGATGTTCAAAGGCAGTGCACAATCAATAGACACTGTGTCCTTCGAGTTTTGCATTTAAGTCTTACCCCGGGCTAGTGATATGTGGTCCATGTTTTCTGAAGGCATTGGGCAGTGACACTGAGCCACAGCTCCCAGTTATCCCCACAATTAAACACCCCTGCTGTTGACCTCTTGAGATTCTTTTTTTTTTTTTTTTTTTTTTTGGTTTTTCTCCGGTACCAGGAACCGAACTCACGACCTTGCGCATGCCAGGCAGGCGCTTTTGCCGCTGAGCTAAATCCCCAGCCCCGACCTCTTGAGATTCTTGATCAGTTTCAAATACACTACTCTCATAGCTTACTGGGTCCTGCCAATTCTACAAGCTGCTCCCTCCTCAAGTTCTGAAAGGGAATTCCGAGCAACTCTAAAATCCACATTCAAGTCCGTCCTCTCCACATTTGCAGGGCAGCATCACTTCTTAACCTTTGAGAGAATTATAATGATAACATTTGAGACATATTTTAAGACAACTGCAGATTCACTGGAAGTTGTAAGAAAATCTTCAGAGACATTCCAAATATCATCTATGCATTCTTTTACAGTAGTAACATCTTGCATTAAAAGTAGCTTTTTTCCAGTATAGGGTCTTGAACCTAGGGTCTTCCTACCGAGCCTCATGTCTAGCCCTTCACATCCCTTTTGAAACAGGGCCTCACTATTAGTCAAGACATGGGGAAATATCATCTTTTCTGTAACAGCTTGATCATTTTATTTACATTTTCTTTCTTTTTTTCTTTCTTTTTCTTTTCTTTTCTTTTTTTTTTTTTTTTTGGTCTTTTTGAGACAGGCTCTTGCTATGCAATTCAGGCTGGCCTTGAGTTCACTTTGTAGCCCAGGCTGGTCTTGAACTTGCAATGATCCTCCTGCCTCAGCCTCCCAAGTGCTGGGATTACAGGCGTGTGCCACCACGGGTGGCATCATTTACATTTTAAAGATGTAGATAAGTAAGCCTTTTTATTGAGGCTTTGGCCTGCTGATGTTAGAATTTGAACTACTACAATTGCTTTCTGTAGCAATTTAAAAATGTCAGTCCTTCCTTTCTTCTGAGATCTTCTTCCAAACTTTTACTCCACAAAAGCTGCTCTTGCTGAGGTTGCCAGTGACCTTGATGTGGTGAGATCAATGGACAATCTGCACTTAGCTGACTTCTCAGCAGCATCCATGGAACTGATTTTCCCTCTTCCAGAAACTGTTCCTGCTCCACGCTTCAGGCGCACAGCTCCTGGCTCTCCTCGTCTTCCACACTCCTTGATCCATTGCTGGTCTCTTCTCCCCCTGGGCTCTGAGTCCAGGGTCTCACTCCTTGCACTCTGCCATTCTTACACACAAATTTTCACACAGATTCATCACCAGTGAAGTGAGACCTCCAAACCCTTCTCTGGAATTCAGACCTGTTCATTGAACTCCAGCCTGAGCAGGACCTCATACCATTACCTTCGCACTAGTAGAATCTCATTTCCTAAACCCAGGCTACAACCAAATAGTATTATCAAGAGAAGGACAATTATATTCAGGAGTAATTACTTGACCCATTTGCTAATTTTTCCCTGAGAACTGCTGCAAGGTTTCCGCTTTTGTTTTTAGATTTTTTTCTTCTGCTTTGAGAATTTGTGGAAACAATTTTAAAGGCACATTTCCTCTACTCCAATGTGAAGTATGTCTTTTACAATTCAATTTTCTGTTTGTATGATTTTTACTTGTCTGCAGCTTTTGACATTCTGATTTCATTTTTATTTAAAAATATCTCAAAAATCTAATCAATTTATGAAATTCTGTGAAAGCTGTCCAATTTTTTCACCCGTATTCTTTTGCACTGAAATGAGGATAAAATTCCACATACCTGTATGATATATATATTATTTCTGTGTCAATACTCCAACCAGACTCTGTAAATTGATGGCTTACATTATTAGTGCCACAGTATGATCTGAAAAACACCAAAGGGAAAATCTAATTTGTGCACACTGCTCAGGGCCCCTGTAATTCTGTCTGGCACTACTGCCCGTATGGGGAAGCCAGTTCTCTGATATTTCTGATTAACTGGGAACAGTAGTTTTTTTCTTCCTAGTTGGGATAACTTGGGTATAGTAGTGTAGCTTAACCTAGATAAAAACACTTTCTTTGGAAGTTAAAAATAGCCCTAAATATGAGGAATTTGATCTGGTTTAACTCAGTTGTATCGGAAACTCAATATAAGGAATGGTGAAATTGCTAAGCAGCAGAACAACCCAGAAAGGGATGATTTTAAAGGGGAGGAGTCTAAAAAGTAAAAGTAAATAATGAAAAAGATAAACAGTACAATAGAAAACAACATGAAAAACACAAGTTTTCCTCCACGAAGGGGAGCAATTAATGGAACACCCCAGCCTTGAGAGGAGCTCCTCCAGGCTTAAAGCATACTTGGTCCCCAGGTGGGAGTCCTCTTAGCCAGGACTGTGCAGAGCAGCCCTGATCATGCATTACAGACAGGAAGAGGAAGTCATCCTCCCTTGAACATCTCTGTAGACCTGTGCATTGGGGAAAATGGGCTGAAAACTCTAGACCCACAGCAACCCAATTGGAGAAGGCAGTATAGCTGTCCTTGTAGCGTTGTTCTTTTGTACTGAACATAGAAATAGTATCATTGTTTGGATTTAAAATGTTGCCCAAAGGCAAGCTGATGGGGTTTCTGGAAGTGATCAGATCCCAAGGGCACCAGCTTCATCAGTGGATCAGCCCATGGATGAATTCATAGTTGAATGTACTGTTCAGAGGTAGAGGCTCTTTGGAGGAAGTCCAAGGTCATGACCCGGAAGGGTTTCCCTTCTACTCCACCTCTGTCTATTTCTCGCTGTTTCCTGGCTGCCCTGAGGTAAGCAACTGTGCTCTTCAGTGGCTGACCATCATGGCCTCTGCCTCCCATGAGCCCAGAAACAGCAGAGTTGAGTGTCCATGGGCAGAAACCTCAGCAACCATGATCCAAAATGGATTGTTCCTCCTTTAAACTGTTGTTCCTAGGTATTTTGTCACTGTGACAGAAATTTGACTAATACGGATAGCACATGCTTAATGTGAGACCTTAGAAAACAGAGAAATCGTAATTAAGAATGGGACAACCACTCTTCTATACACTCTGCTGGTGGTTTTTAAAGGTATATATATTATGATTATATCCCTTAAATTTTAACACTTGTGCTGAGTGCCTACATCATAACATAATATCTAATAAACAATCTCTACGTCACGAAAAATTTCTCCGTGTATTGTAAAAGGGAAGGAGAAGGAGTAAGATTTAAGTGACTTCATTCTATTTATGTAATGGCTAGAATAAAATTTCTTTGATTATTCTCTATTATGAGATAGAGCATCCCAGCAGCAACTTCCATCCCAGCTTTTGGAAACCTCCTTTATTATTTCCTTGAATTAATTTTGAGTGAAATGATAGGCACATTTTACAAGCTTACACTAAGTATTTCTTTTCTTCACATTTGTACAAATTCATATGCCTATCAGTCAGACAAATTACAGGACAAAATTATGTATTCTCTATCAGTTTGGTAGATGAAAGTGATAACTTGTTATTTTAACTTCTACTGTTTTAAACAAAGTTAAATTTTAGGTTTGATATCTATTTCCTTTCTCCTTTTATGAGGTGCCCTTCACTTGCCTTTTGTTTGGGACCTTCTTTCTCTTAGGCATTCTGTGTATTTACCATCATCCAGATGGGCCATATCTTGGCAGAGTAAAGGATGGACAGTGGACCCAGCCTGGTTGATGAGAATTAGCTGGCTATGAAGCATCTCACTGAGGTTATTTCTGGGAATTCTCCAAGGTGTTCTCTGCATCAGTCAAGCAGCCCAGTCAGGTGAGCTTCCAGACCTTCTGTCTATCTCACTCTGGGTCCCACTTGTCCGTCCTGCTATCAAGACACAATATTGGAAAGCCACACTATTGCCACTGGTGATCGGGTAATCAGGAATCATCAACAGAGACACTGTTTTTATGTGTGCAGGAAAACACAGGTGTCTGTCCTATCAGTTCTTCAATGCACAGACTTAGGTGTAAGAATTTTTTAAATCTCCAGGCTTCTAGACAGGGCACTGCAATTTTATTCCCAGTCAGATTCCCTGGACCTAGACATAACTCTCTTAGAGCTTGTGAATCTCATGAAATCTCTCATGAACAGGCTGTACCTTCTGGTCTCTTACATAAAACACAGGACCCCAAATGAGCCCTCTTTCTCTGGCCTTTGCTTGATTCAGGCTTGGCCTCCATTTCATATTTGGTAGCTTCTGGACATAGTGGAGAAGTTAACTAGGGGAGGGGGTTTTACTAAATTAAATTCATTTTGGATATAAGGAAATGCTGGTCTAATATAGTCCATTGGGGGTGTCCATTGTTTGGGAATTGAGAGAAAAATAAAATAGCAATGAAAGATCAGGTCACCCTAAAGATTCAAACAATAACAAATGTCCTAGGAATTCTGTCTTGGCAGTTTTACCACTTTTCTAGATAAAGAGGTTTAGAGGTAAACAGTATAGCTACACTATGTTTATACCTATAAAATCAATATAGACAGATTTTAGAAATTTATGCAGAATCTTATTACAAAGATATATATTATTAAAAAGACATAGGTAGTCAATTTTGTAATAGAATAAAGATTTCCCATTGTTATGGCTTGTGTCTAGATGCCCCCATCCTCATACATTCATAACTGGGGCTTTTGTGAAGTGGTTGGATTATGGGTGTGTGATGCTGGGATTAAGGGCAGGTGATACTGAATTAGTCCACTGTTTGGTTTAACATAGTTCTTGGTATGGCTGAATGAATTTACTAGAAACAAAAGCCCCACTCTGGGTGTGGGTAACACCAACCAATAGGGTTGTAGGATGGAAATAAAGGGGAAGGGAGGCTTCCTGCCATGGCTTTGCCACTTCTTGCCTGCCCTGCCATGGACTGTTTCTCCTGTGCCATGCCCCTGTGCCACGTGGCCCTGCTTTGGAGCAAGCTGACTATGGACTGAAACCTTTGCAAACTGTGAGCTAAAATAAACCTTTCCTCCTGTCAGACACTTTATCCCAGCAACAAGAAAGTAACTAACACAGCATTTCCCCCTACTTCTCTAGCAATAAAAAATCCTTGTCTGGACACAGTGCCATTCTAAAACTGAGTTCTTTTTTGAGTTGAACAGTGATCTATGAACCCTCTAATCTGTACCAGCCCTCCGTTTGCATTCCTTTGGCTGAAACAGATAAGATAATAAGAAATACTGAGCTAGAAAGACCCAAGAACCACCCAGGCATAGCAGAGCCACAAGAAAGAGGGATTCTGAGTGCTTGGTGATCTTATGGAACAGTCACTAGTTTAGCTGCGAAAAAAGTACAAGCTCCTCTTGTGCTTAGCCCATTGTGCATTTGGATGGCTACTGAATCTGCAGAACCAAATTTGGTACCTGGAAGCAGAATGTACATTGCACGTTGTATTTGTTAGAAACACTAGACCACATTAGGGAAGTGAGGGGAAGACTGGGAACAAGGGTGTGCTCTGGCTGACCTGGGGCCTCTGAGCTAAGTCCTCGGAAGGGAGTCAAGGTTTGAACTGGAGCCAGCTGGCTTTGTCACAAATGGGAGGAAATGTGCTCAGCTAGGTTGGGTTCCCTCAGGAAGAACCAGCTCATGGCTATCTTGGGACTTTGAAGTTTGATCAAAGTTTTTCTCTCCTCCCAAGGGAAACAATGATAAGGAATGGGTTGGCAGAAACCATGAGGGCAGGGGACAGAATGAGGCTCTTGCTTATGTCAAGTGAGGACTTTTCTCTTGGACAATGCGAGATCAAGGGAGTCTCCTCCCACCAAGACCCTTGTTCCTGACACTTTCAAGACAGTAGCCATTACCCTTGGCAGGGCTTTTGGCAGGCCAGAGGCAAGAGATTAAGATGCTGAACTTTAGGCTTGAGTAGCAGTGGGCTGCTTTGTTTTTGAGGAAATGGTGTTGGCAGAGCAGACCTGTAGCAACCCTACAGGAGTATGTGGCAAGTGACTTCCACAACGAGGTGAGCGCCAGAGGCTGCAGGTGCCCAGCTGGGCTCAAAGCCAGTTAGTGGACCAGGAAGGCCACCCAGAGGACAAAGCAGGGGGCCTGGGATGTCAACAGGAGGAGTGACCAAGGAGCTGATGCCGTCATCAGTGCGGGACTCTTCAGAAGGGCTAGTGACTAGCAAGGATGCGCCGCCCTTCTTTGTCTTCCCCTGGCAGAGTGAGTTGTTTGTTTTGCTACACTGGGAATTGAACACAGAACTTCATACAGAGTCACATCCTCAGCTCTTTCTATTTTTTATTTTGAGAAAGGGTCTCATTCAGTCACCAAGTTGCCCAGGCTGGGCTTGACCTTGCCATTCTCCTGTCTCAGCCTCTCAGAGTGCTTGGGATTGCAGGAATGCAACAATGCACCCAACTTTTTAAAAATCGGTGTTTTCATTCCTCCAGCACCACTTACAATGAATTTGACTTTGAAAACTTTTCTTTTGGTTTCTAGCTTCAAGGCTGAGAGGAGCAAGCCTGGGCCAGCTGTAAAGATCATGAACTGGCCACTGAAGTACAAGCATCACTGGGTGGGAGGGCATCTCTTCTGAGTTGGACTGCATGAATTCTTTATATGAGAACAAGGGTAGGCACAGATATTCACTTGGCTCGAGGGTTAACTGAGGCACAAATCCTTAGCTGGTTCCAATGACTATTTTCTTCTATAGTATACAGTACTACATGCCGTGTTTACCTGGGTGCATGGCTATCCAGAATTGAGGTCTGACGGGGCAGTAAAGCTTTGGTAAGGAAATGTGTGTACAACATCCAGGGCATGTCTGCCTGGGAATGGTATGTATTCATGTTTATCCACTTTTCTCTCCTTCCTCCCTTGCTGGCTGGAATTTTTTGGCTCACTGTGTTGGCCCATGGAGCTATGGGAAGACCACTGAGAGAGCCAGAGCCACAGATGGGAAGGGCTAGGCTCAAAGGAATTCGAGAATCCATATACAGGAGCCCTCCCCTCTTTCTTTCTGTCATTGGAAGGTGAAGCTGTGTAGGGAAAGTTACAATCCAAGAGACTGCAGCCCTGCCCCCAGCTCAAGAATGACACGTACTCACCCCAGCCTCAGTGTCCTCATTTATATGATGAGGTTGAGGATCAATGCTCTTGAAAATCCCTTCTAGCTCTCAAATCTTATCTTGACATTAACAAAGTAATATTAATTTTGCAGTTTCATAACCTGCAATTACACATTCTCGTCTCCTACTCCATCTGCTTGCTGACCTCGGAATGTAAGCCATTAAACTTGGAATAAAAGCGCTTAGAAGTGAAGTTTGCTTTTTCGTTATGAAATAAAATGAAAGTGCCGCGAGTGTTTTGCCAGTTCAAATTAACATTTGGACACAGGAAAGCCCTGGTGTGGTGTGGGGAAGGCAGCGAGCCGTCTTTTCACTCTGATGCTAGGTTTACTTTCTCTCAGAATTGGGAAAAAGAAGAGTCCTGCTTTGAAACCAAATGAGATTTTCTTCTTTCTAATTCAAAATAGTTTGGAGAATATTTTAATTTCGCAGTCATTTTACTAAATAAAGTGGACCATGAGTTACCGGTACCCTCCCGACTCAGCCACAGCTCTGAGATGTGTAGGAAGCCTCCTCTTGGACCTGCATCTGGTCCTTACCTGGAGTCAGGAAGGAGCTGAGCAGGTGTCTTCTGCTTGTTTCATCTCTAGATTTCCACTCTGCCGGATTCCAATCTGGCCACTTTAAGTTCTGCTTTTGTCTGTAGTGACAATGCCTTCTGTCAAACCCTGTAACTGTTCCCTGCTCTTGTCTCTAAGCAACACTGTTTGGACAGGCAAGGGCCTCTTTTGTAAAACTGTAACTTGGGGCAGGCTGCATTTAATGGGACTTGAACAAAATTCAGACTCTTAAAATGCAGATTTTCTTTAAATGCATAAACTGGGAAAAAAAGAGTTACTGTACAATACAGATACGTTCCCCACACTAGGTGCTGTCACTCTCTGCATTAGAGCAACTTGCCTAAATCCTTAGTACCTCTGTCATGTTTTAAAAAGCAATCTAACTGAGTAGTAGAGTCATTTATGTATTTTCAGCCTACACGCAAACCTGTTTGGGCATCTAGTACATGGAAGACACTATTCCAAGGACTGGAAAATCTAGAAGACAAACATGGTCTCTGTCCACAGAGTTGATGTTTCCCAAAGCCCCTGTCCACTGTGAGAGGAGGACAACCACGGGCACAGGGATGGCAGCATGTCACATGAATGCAGAAGGTAATGTGTAGGCTGTGTGCCTCAATGTCCTCCAGCCAGGGGTCTTCAGGGTGTAGTCCTTAACATCACATGACCTGGACGTGGGCCAAGGAGAAAGAGCTCCAGACTCCACCCAAGAGGGATATGAAAGCATTCTCGAGTTTGGGGACCACAGATTTGGAGCCGGGATACATACCTGATGACTTGGGACCAAACCTGGCCTTGTGCAAATCAGTTGTTATGAGAGCACGATTCATTGACATCCTTTCAGGAGCTGCAAGAGAAAACTTTTTACTCACAATGCCTAAAATATTTCCTCTGGTCCTTTACAGGAAGTGTCTGCCAACTCTGCCCTCATGCCCAGAGAAGTGATGTGAAGAGCCAGGCTCTGAAGGCAGCAGGGCCACCAATCCTACCACTCCTGTCCATGCCTCCTGGTGTTTAGTCCTGGAGCAGTTACTCAGCCTCACGGATCCTCGGAATCTCATCCACCAAGGCCACCTGTCCCAGCACAGGCAGTGAATGTCAGAGGCCAGAAGGTTAATATTTCAAACTTTTTGCCCAAGGGCCAGATGGCAGGGAAAACTCCATCCACATTAGCTGTCAATACACAAAGGACGCATTTCAAGATCCTCTACTGGTGGTCACCCCGGGACTCCTGTTCCGGTAACTTTGTGGATGACTCTCAGGGTTTCTCCTCATGCTCCCCAGGAGGCTCCAGAGATTGAGGCAGAAGGCAGTCTGGGTGCTGTGTTCACCATGGCAGAGGCTGGACGGTGTGGCGGGATCTTCTAGGAACATGTACCGAAGGCAGCTCCTCCTCTCTGCCCTCGAGATCCTGAAGTAGTTCTGAGGGGAAGATGTGATGGCGGCAGGTCCTGGGGCAGTGAAGGTGAAATAAATATTCTGCAGCTCTTACACTGGCGTGGGGAGACAGGCCTGTCTGTGCTGGCTGAGCTGGGAAAGCGGGGAGGAATGAATGCTGGTCGCAGTGCCCGGGAGCTGCTCTGTAGGGGGTCTGTGCAGCCCACCAGGGCCCCTTCAGCCAACACAGAAAGCTGGGAGGGCTGATTCTGGCAGAGTAAGACAGAGAGACCCCATAATGTATGTAGTCCCTAAAATAAACTTGGCAATTAACTTTTACAGAGGATATGACTGATAAAAATACTTCATAGAAATAAACTGATGAAAGTTGCAAATCTGGTAAATCTTTAAGAGAGACAAGCAAATGTTAAGAATCTTCTTAAACTAAAAGTGGTGGTAGTTGCCTGTAATCCCAGTAACTGGGGAAGCTGAGGCAGGAGGGCTGAAGTTGGAGCCCAACTCCTTTGTTTAATCAAATTACATAAGATTCTGAACAGAAAAACATGTCTCTCGGGCCTGACAGAAAAACTCATACTTTAAAGGCAGGTGAGATTTAGTGCTGAGAGCAATCTGAGGCTGGGAGATCCTAATGATCTTTCTAATCAGACCTAGCTCTGGAGCTCTTCTGAACTCAGACTGGGTCCTGGGGAGACTGAATCATTAGCTATCAGGTCAATCTCAGCTTGTGTTTGCTGAAGAAAACTCCCCAGGTATTTCTGATTAGTCATGCAGAGTAAGGGTTATCACTGTCTGCTCAGAGAAGGTCTTGGAGATTAATACTCAGTCCCATCGTCTGGCTGGTAAAGTTCATTGTCGAAACTTATATGAGTGGTTTGGTTGAGTGGAAAGAGTATGGAGTTCGCAGTCAGGTACTTCTGAGTTCCTCTGGTTATTAGTTTATGATTCGCTTCTCTCTGAACCACAAGTTCACAGTTATACTGAGTGCTCAGACCCATTGTCTGTTGATCCTCCTATATTGTTGTCTCACTGAAGAGTCTTCTGGGAGACATCAGCACTGCTAATCCTCACACATCCAAGATGCTGGCCTTTGGTTCTAAAACCCATCTGCCCTTACCGTCACGCATTAACTCCTCCCCTTCAGCTCACAAGGCCGTAGACATGCCTTGACCCAGCAGGCTAACACTGCAGCATTCTTAACTCTCATCTGTCTTCCAATTCACTGACACCCTCGTCAGCTTTGTTGCTGTGTCCTCCTAAGTCAGCTCACGTGTCAGGATCATCTCATAGGTCCTTTCCTTGGAAACATCCTGACTTTTCTGCTCCTGTCTTCTGCTGTCCCAGGAAATCATTTCTGGGCTGGACTCCATCATCCAGCGAGGGAGCCAGTGAATGACGCTAGTGAAACTCCCACAAGAACATGGGGTCATCACTTGGGATAATGACCTTGAGCCTCACTGCTCATCAGCACAGCATGGGCTTTCTTGTCCATTTTCCCACTAAGTTTATTTTCCTGATTTCCAAGATGTTGACTCTCTTCTTCTCTCTTTCTACTGCCATCTCCACTCCTTGTTCCTCGTGAAAACCTAGCCTCTTGCTTCATTCCCGTGCCTCCTGCCTTTGGTCTTCCCCAGTCCTCTTTCCTGTGACAGGCCCTGCTCTCTGCAAAACACAAATCCCATCACCTGTTATCTCCCCAGGGCCTTTGCTCCTAGGATTCTGTTTCTCTACTACAGCGGCAATTTCACCCTATCCATGGAGGTATTTCAACTAACGTAGAATATGCTTCGAATGACCCACTTTAACAAGCAGCCCTCTGTGCTCGTCCCTGCAGCCACTCCCAGTCCCTTTGTTTCAGTTCAGAACAAAACCACTCTAATGAGCTTCCTTTGCCTACTCTCTGCACTTTCTTATTTCACAGTAACCCTCCTTATTGAATTATGAAATCTTTTGAGCATACAGAAAAGGGTAATAATCTAATGAATGCCCACCAAACCAGCTCTGTTTGATCTTAATATTTTTTAACATTTGCTTTGTATCTTACTTTTTATTTTAGTGGAAAAAGCAGCATCACAGATAAAGTCAATGGTCTTGGATTAGACACAGTCCTCCTTCTTTCCCTCCCCAGTGATTAAAATCCTGATCTTAGCATTTATCACTTCTGTGCTATTCAACCACTGTGTATGTATCCATAAAATATGTAGGTATTATGTTTTAGTTTCAGTACTATGTAGAAAGCGGTGGTGTTCTGGTAAACTAACCCTCTGCAAACTTACCAACTGGACTATACAAAGTGTACGTTTTTGGCATTGTAAAAGTAGCCAAAATGCCTTCCCAAGTGATTGTACTAGTTTGCCTCTACTTGGGGCCACAACGTTCCTTTAAATTACCCAAAATCCCCCTCTCCAATATTTAAGAACAGTTGAAATTATCAGACTTTTTCATTATTGCCATTCAGATTGATAAGAAATGGCATGTCTTTGTTTCATTTCGATTCCCATGATGACTATGGAGGTTGCATATTAACATTTGTTGGCTGTTGAACTCCCTGTTACATTTGCACATTTTTCTATTGTTTTACTCTTTCTAGTGGATTAGTAGGAGTTTGAGGATATATTCTGCCTACTATCCTTTGTTATTTGTATGCACTGAAAATTCCCCTGGGCCATGGCTTGCTTTTAAGTTATATATTGTTATATGGAAGTTCTAAACTTTAATGTGGTTTGCGGTATTGATTTTTTTTCTTTATGGCTGTTCTTTGTATCTTATTTTAAGAACTGCTTCCTTACCCAGAGGTCATATACATAGCTTCTTATATGTTTCCCTAAGTGTTTTAAATGTTTTGTTTCTTACTTTTGCTTAAATCTACTTTAAAGTTACTTCTATGAATGGCTTAAGGGAGGTATCTAATTCAGTGTTTGTACATCTAGATAGTCAGTTGTTTTAAGTCCCTCCCTCCCCAATGAGCCATATGTCACCTCTGTTTCATGTCTCTGTCGGTTTGCTTATGGACTCTCCCTTATGTTATTCTCTTTGTCTATCCCTGGTCCAATATCTCAGTGTCTTAGTTTCGATACCTTTACAAACCGTATCTATGTGACTTACAGCACCAGTTTTGTTCAGCAATTTCCTTAACCATTTATAGAATTTTGCTCTTGCTTATACATTTTAGGATCTTCTTTAAAAGTGGGTGAGGTTTGGGTTGACTGCATTATGTGAAAGAACAAATTTGGGAGCATCTGACATTCTATACTGAAGGATTCTATATGTAAGTATGGGATAGCAACAATTTTTTAAGGTCATATTAGGGATCTTTAAATTTAGTTTTATAAATTTGTCATGAGAATCTTTTGAAACTTGCAGAACTTTTTCTTTTTCTAATTTCGTTGATCTATACATTTTCCTCAGTGTTTTTAATGAAGATAAATGTATTATTTTACTTTAAGTTCGTGTCTCTCTTTTTGATTGTTTTCTTAGTGTTAAAGTGTGCATAAGAAGGACACTTGTCTTGAGCTTAAATGCTGCCAAGTATTCATGTCTAAATGTCAAGTTTTTAAGTTTTTGGTAGCTAGTTTATCAATATAGGTAAATTTCCTTCCATTAACTGGTCAACCAAAAGGCTTTTAAAATAAGTAAATGTTTAGCTTTCACAAAGCATATTTTACAGCTGTGGAAATGATCATTTTTTTTTCTTTAATCTGTTGATGAAGTGATTTCTATTAGTATATTTTTTAATGATAAAATATTTTTGTAGTTTTCAGTTTGGCCTCAGATTGTTCTATTTACTGAAATACCTTTCATAAAATAAAGATTAACTGTACCCCCAATAGAATATTTCAGAGAAAACCACCCATGCTTATTTGTCTATTTTACTTGATATTAAATGATTAGTTTTTTCAATGGCTTATATATGTACTTGGGTTTTTGTTACATATTTAGTTTTTTAAAGTGATTTTTTCTAGGACATTGTATACATTGCCAAAGGTTTCCCTGTTCTATTAATGTTTTAAATAGCCTTTGTAATGTCGACTCTTTGTATTGCATTTATGATGGTTTTATCTAGCCATCTTCCTACAGCCTCCTGTGATCGTGGGTGGGGTTTTGGGAAGATACCAGGTTATAGAGAGCTTGCTGGTGGAAGATAGGATCCTGTCAGAACGGGTCACTAAAGGCGTAGTGTGGAAATGGTCATCTTCCTCCCTGGTCCTCCCTTCTTTCTCTGCTTCCTGTGAGCCGTACATGGAGCAGCTCACCTCCACCATGCCCCTCTGTCATACCATCCTGCCTTGGAGACGATCAGCGATGGACGGAAACATGAGGCAAAATCAACCTCCTGGTCTTCAAGCTGTGGCTATTATGCCTCAGTGAGGAGAGTGACTCAGACAGTGTCCTTGTGAACTACTGCAGTAATGTGTGATCCCCACTACTCACACACTATTTCCCCTTGCCCTGCTTCCTTCTTTTGGGTTGAACATTTAGCTTGTTATTTCAGTTCTTCACTAAATCCTATGACTAAGTTTCTCTATAAATGTTGCTGCAGCTGCATCATGTACAACTTATTTGCTGTGCTTTTAACAGAGGAGAATGTTAGCAGAAACATGGACACTAAGGGTCATTCTAAGGAAGACTAACACAGACCCGAGGACAGTTGCTGGGAATGAGTTACAAAGTGGCAAACAACTTGGCCAAATTGTGCCCATGTTGTAATGCCTCGTGGAAGGCAGAATTTAAGGACAAGTGTCACCAAGTTCTGGGATTCTAGGGACTCATTCTAGAGATTCTTTCTAGGTTCTTCCCATCCTGAAGAAAGAATCAGACAAAACAAGTGCAAAATGTATTGAGGTTTTACATTCATGAAAGGTAGGAAAAGATACATGCTCTGCAGAGCACTCACAGGAGGAGACTGTGGAGTCTAAAAGTAGAAGAAGTACATGCTAGAGGATCAGAGTGATGCACTGTGAAGAGAGAGCACAGCGGCCAAGAGCTCATTAGCAGCCATCTTTTGTATCCTTCCCTCCTTAGGCTGATGTCAGGTCTGGGCCGCCCTATCAAAAACCTGCTTGAGTTCTTGTGAGAAGAACTGAAGATAGCACTCTCTGATTGGTCCCTTGTACAGGGCACATTTCCTGGATCTCTATTATTGACAAGTCATGCCCACTTGCTCAGGCCACTGGCCCTATTCTCTTGCCTTGCCATGTACTAGGATATTTGACAGAATATAAGCAAAGTGTCCAGGATCCTGATGGCTTCTCTTTGCTGCTGATAGTAAGTGGAAGAAGAGAGAACTAATTAAAGGTGGAATTTATAATCAAAAGGGAAGCAGAACTTAAAGATTTAAGCATCACTGTTTGGCCACGTTGTGAAGAATAAAAAGGACTTCTGTGTGTTTAGTAGAGAATACCAAGGGTTTGGCCCATTGAGTGTTTGTCAAGGAGAACAGTCAAGGCAATGGAGAATGACTCCAGGACTATTTCAGGGCTGATTATCAGAGAACCAGTGCTTCAGGGCCTTGAGGGTAGAAGATTTTAAGGAAAAGGCCTAGGTCCCTCGTGGGACCTCAGACCTAGACCTGCTGTCTACATTGCTTCAAGTCTCTGCTGCCTTCGTTCCTACACAGAACTCTCCCAGGCCCCAGCTGTGCTGGATCAGATCCAGTTGTGGCTTTGACCACCCTTCTGGATGGGACAGAAAACTTAAGGTATTTTCTTACATCAGCATGGAACAGACTTAGCATCTGTTGTATTCCTTTGCAATTACTGTTACTAGCTTTGATACTTTAACAAGTGTGCAGGATTAAAATCCAAAGTTAACCAGTATTTCCGCTCTTCTCTGGAATCTACCCCCTTCCCAGCAATAAACCCCGGTGGAATTTCTGTGGTGCAAAGGGTTTGCACAGAGTGCACACTGTGGAGGCATGGCTGCTTCCACTTAGACTTTAAGGGGTGTTTCTGAGAGCCTCAGAGCCCAGCCAGAGACCTGACACACAGGCAGGCCTGCTGCATATCTACCAGGGTGATGCCCAGTGTAGCTTTGGGACAGGACTGCACTTGAGCCCAGACCAGTAGAGCCACTGGAGTGCAGTGTCAGCCTCGAAGAGCTGCAGGCATTGCCTTGCAAACTGTGGCCAGTGCTATGTGGGTTATGCTCAGCTAAAGTAGGGGGCTGGGAAGTCAGGAGCTGCAGGGACCTCTCCCAGCCCCACTGAGTGTGGAAGGTGAGATATGGGATCAAATAAGATAATTCTCAACCCTGAAGAGTTCATATTGTTTGCCTTAGTGAGTTTTGGACATACTTGGGAATTTTCCCCCACTTCTCTTCTATTTGTCTTTTTGGGAATGGGAATTTTTACCCTGTACCCATGCTACCATTGTATTTTGGAATCTCATAAGTTGTTTGATTTCACAGCTTCATAGCTGAGGGGGGAGTTCACCTAAGGATGAATCATACTTTAAGTCTTGACCATATCTGATGTAGACAAATACAGATGAGAAGTTAGACTCTAAAGTTGATGTTGCCATAAGTTAAGACTTTGGGGGCTATTGGGATGGAATGAATGTGTCCCGTGCATGGCAAGGGCATGGACTTTGGTGGGAGGGCAGGGACAGAGTGGTGTGGTGTGAAAGTTTGTGTCCTCCCCAAAATTTATGTGTAAATGTAATCCTCAATAGAACAGTGTTAAGAGGTGGGGCCTATAGGAGGTAAGTAGGCTGTGAGAGCTCTGTCTTCATGGGTGTCCTTATGGACCTTACACAAGTGCTGCAGCAGAGAGCTCACTGGGCCCTCTTGTCCCTCTGCTTCTTCTCCACACAGTGACAGGGCACCATCTTGGAAACATAGACCAGGCCCTTAGCAGACACCAAACCTACTGGTGCCTTGACCTAGTACAGTGGTGGTGAACCTATGGTAAGAATGCTGCAGCCCACTGCTTGTTACCACTGAAAGCTCTAAAATGTTCGCCATCACTGACCTAGGACTTCTCAGCTTCCAAAACGATAAAAAATAAATTTCTGTTGTTTATATATTTCTACATTTAAGGTATTTTCTTATATCAGCATGGAATGAATTTAACATCTATTGTATTCTTTTGTAATTACTCTTACTAGATTTGATACTTTCACAAGTACATTTGGATTAAAGTCCAACATTAATCAGTATTTCCTCTCTCCTCCGGAATCTACCCCTTCCCATTTCCCTGACTTTCTCATCGGTCTGTCCTCATTCTTCAAATGTTGGCTCTAGGCCGCTTTTCCACAGACGCCTCCCATTCCCTGGACTAACCCAGTCCTCTCCACAGTGTTTGCCTGTCACTGAAGGCATCAGACCTCACAATGACACAGGAGTGTGATCCACACTCAACACCCACCTTCTCCAGTGGACAGTCGCTCTGCGGAGGGCAGGGGCTGCCTCTGTGTCGCTCTGCATTCTGCTCCTCACGTGCAGCTGTGCACTTGCACATGATACGCAACATGCTTGGCTATAGACTGGAAGGCAGAGTAAGAAGGTGGGGAGGGGAAGGCTGCCCAGACCTAGCGACACCTTTGGAGGTTGTAGCTCCCACCCTGACTCTTCCCTTCTTTCTCTAGTTCTTGGCTGGCATGAGGTGAGGAGCTTTTCCTCCACCACGCTCTTCCCCACCATGCTATTTCTGTCTTGGAGCCGATCGGCTATGGTTTCCATCCCCAAACCAGAAGCCAAATTAAGCCTCTACTCCTTTAATTGGTGGGTGTTAAGTATTTTGTACCAGAAGTGGGAAAGCTGACCAACATAACGGAGCTTCACATCCTGTCAGGAGAAGGAATTGCATCCTCTTACCCAAAACAGAACAGAAATAATGGCAGATCAAGTACAGCGGAAGGGAATTTCTTCCTCTTGTCATGAAGTCTGTGGCTAGGGTGTTCAGGGCTGAGCCGGGGGCTGTTAAAGGCACCAAGGATTTAGACCCTTTTTGACTATCATCCTTGGCCCAGGGCTTATGTCTTCATAGGTACCCTACTGTCAGAATGCAGGGTAGAAGAGGGTGCAGAAAAAGTCCTGCCCCCTTTGCTTTATTAGTTGAAGCCTTTCATGGACTCCCAACTTCCTGGTCATAATTAAATTCGATGGCCTCATCTAGCTGCAAGAAAATGGTTTTGTTTTAAAGCCAGGTACTTTGCAGTTCAAATAAGATTAGGTCCCTGTTGTTAAGGATGCTGCATGTACGTGTGGTGGGGGACAATGTTGTTTGGGTAAAGCTCTCTGGTGACAGTGAGACCTGTGAGAGAAGGCGTTGATATTTTAGGTGAGAGAATCTGACATGCTGGATTAAGGCAGTTAGAATGGAAATGGAAAAGAAGGTCCCAAATAGGATTTGACAAAGGGTCTACAGAATGCTTGGTGGCCCTTCTTCCTATTGATGTGCTTCTGAGACATCTGCCTATTGGTTTAATTTCATAGATATCTTGCACCGAATTCAAGGACATTATGAGTTAAACTTCCTGGTAAATCATGAACTAAACAAAGGCACAGCAATGTGTGCTTCTGAATCTAAGCAGGATGAATATTATTTTTGGAACTATATTTCCAAACATACTTGTTTCCCCACAGAGCTCTGTTTTCAAAGACAAAGGAATGCAGAGGACATTCATTAATAAATATATCATTTTAAAAAGT
Organism: Chinchilla lanigera; assembly: GCF_000276665.1. NCBI lineage: Eukaryota > Metazoa > Chordata > Mammalia > Rodentia > Chinchillidae > Chinchilla > Chinchilla lanigera. The sequence goes on along the minus strand of NW_004955504.1, from coordinate 6,801,766 downwards.
AGAGCCATCTTTTGCTTATACACATTCAAGATATATACATGTCTCAATGTCAGAAAATAAGTCAGGAAACCATATGGATGCTTCATCTTCGTGACACAAGCCATCTGCATTTCCTGTAGATAGTCCAAATATCTTATAAACTTAGCATTTTTTTCCTCTTTCATACCATACTTACAAAAGACAATCTGGGCTGTTCTGGTGCACCAATCTTGTCTTCAGGAAATTGAATCGGTAGAAAACACATCTAGAAATCTAACCAAAAAGATGAGATCAAACCCTCCCAAAGTTCTAAAATATTTTGGTTTTCTTGATATATGGTTGAAGTAAAATGCAGTGTGCCCTTACTGAGATTCTGAAGTCATCAAAATCTTCAAAAAATAACTGGTGGAGATATCACTGATGTCCCTCTTGCTTCCTGAGAGGGCGCGCATCTGTGCACTCTGGTTGTTGCATCCTGGAGCTATGTACTGCCATGTACGCTGGATTTCCCCACGCTGCTCCCATGAATGTGGCCATGAAGCAGGGTGTGTGTGCGTGCACAAGTAACTCTCACTTTCGGGATGGATTCCAGAGCTCAAAGGTGAGAAGAGCTCATCGGGGATGGGGGAGGCTGGTCATCCTGTGTCAGCCTGCCTGGAACAACTGGCAGTGAGAGATCATAGCCCTGGGGAGTGTGAGGAAGCCCCGGATGAATATGGGTGGAGGTGAGCTGCATAGACCTGAGCATGCTGGGGTTCCCAGTGCACAGCCTGGGAGAACAGAATGGCCTGGTCATTCACCAGACATCTGTGCTGTGTATCTGCCCTAGGTGCCACGATTATTCTATCAAGTCTCTGAGCTACTCTTTTAAAAATAAACCTGATCTGGTTAACTCCACTGAAGTGTGGGCAGTATGTTACAGAGGAGTGAACATTCCCTGGAGTCAAAGAACCCAGCTCAAGAGATCAGTGTAGGGGCTGACAGTTCTCTGAAACCTTCCCCGCTTCAATATTCTTTATCCGGGGACTATCACAGCGTCACCTGTATTATAGTCGCGAGTCTTCCCAATAGTTTGATGTGCTTGAACAAAAATCAGTTCTGGACATTCTTACTGAAACATCAAACGTCACATCTTTGTGCCAAGGTTTAATCACAATAAGAACAAAAAACCGACAGGATCATTCAGACCATCTCGCTCTTTCCTTCACTTCTTAAATGTCGTGGATTTAAAAGAAACCAGAGGGCAAAAAAAGAAGCTCATGGGTGGAGCCTGGAAGGAGCGCCTAGCTCATTTGTAGGGAAATCCGCGTAACATGTAAATGTCAAGAGGCTGAGAGTTTTCATAATTTTAATACAATCATATTACATCTTAGAGCCCACCCACACCAAGGCCTCCTGGAAGGCCACCCGTGCTGCACACTGGCATCTCCGTCTGTCCTAGGTGACATTCTTGTCAGCCCCTCCCCACTGCTCCGGTCCAGGGAAGCCACAGAGCCACGGGGCTGAGACGCAAGCACTAGGGAGGAACGGAAAGACAAGGTGCAGTTGGCCGATTAGTTCAGAGGCAAGTGATGCTTCCCATTTCTGAGCAGAAATTGAGGTGAATCAGGAAATGGATGGCGTTTTTTCAAGTCACATGAATCAGCGCCCCAAAGTTCATCATTTTCACCCCGTGTTTCACCGGCTTCCTTATTTTGCGTTCCGTGCATGGCTCCCCTGAAGCAAGTTAGCCAGTGCTAGATTCTAATTTTGCAGAGAACTAAAATGCATTTTTATACAGAAAGGACCACCTTTCACTTTGCGATGGGACGGGAGTTGAGTGAGAAAAGCCTTCCCGAAGGAGGAAAGGGACTCCTACTTAGAAAAAAATACCTGTGGATATTTAAAATAATTTAGCTCTAGAGGACCTACTAGGTGCTGGGCACTAGGGGCTTTACATCTGTCACCTAACTTTTCTATCAATGCGTACATTACAGCTGACCTCCCTGCTGAAGGAGTTTAAACTCCAGATGAAGACACCAGCTCAGAAAACGTCAAAAACTCGCAGGAAAAGGCACAATCACACCCTCACTATAGGTCCATTGGACTTCAAAGTGCACTCTGAATTATAATTTGGCTTCTTTCCCTGCTTATTAGCAATTTATTTATAATTCATCACCACTAAAACATACTTGGTGATGATTCAATGGAACTGGTAAACAGTAAAACTGAACTCCATCTCCTTCCCCGACGCAAGCAAAATTGCTTAGTTTATGGATTTAAATATCATGTCATTAGCCTTTCTATAGTATGGTGTGTAGAAGTTTTAAGTTCCAGCGCTTAACTCTACATGTCAAGGATATTTTTTTAAAAAAATTTGTTTTCAAAAGTATTAACTGTGTTTTAGTGCAATAGCTGAGAGGCAGCGACGGGATTGGCTAAAGACATCTGGGTCCTAATCCCATCTTCTGTCCCAGTCTCTGTGTGTCTATTTAAGGGCCTCTGCGCTCAAACCGAAGGCAGGATCCTCCTCTCCCCCACCCAGAGCCAGCTGAGACCTGGCCAGCCTCCTCTTCTGGGAGGTTCCGGGCCTCTGAGCTACGTGGCACGCGCGAGAAGGGAGGGAGCGTCCAGAGCCCCGTGCCACCAAGGACGGGAAGAAGGGTTCAGCTTTTCACTGAAGTCCCAGAAGCCAGCAGCTCAGCTACCGCAGGGTAGAAACCTGCCCCACAACCCAGGGAAGAACCAACACGTCCTGAAAACTTCAAGGAAATCCCTGGGAGGACTCTAGTTCCCACGCCTCCAGAGGCTGAGAACAGGCATTTTGAGATGGGAAAGGTTTCCATGGAAGCCTTCAGAATCATTTCATTGAGTTCTTTTACTTAAAAAACTACAGAAAATGAAGACAAACTGAAGTCACTTTGCACTGTAGTCCTTCTCTTAGGTCTGCGTGTTCCCGTGTGGGCAGGACACGCCCCAGGCAGGACTCCGTGTTTTACGCACGGGCTCGCAGGAACCCTAGGAGACGGTGTGTGAGAGTGGGCATCGGACATCCTTATGTCACTGCTTAACAGCGGCCTTTCATGCGTTTCCTTGTGGAAGGGGACTTTAAAGCCACTCTCTGAGTCTGGAGTGGAGGGGAAAAAGCAAAGAGAAACTGCCCCACGGCATCCGAAGGGGAAAGGTCACTAGTGGCCATGCGGGGCCGGGAACTCACGTTGTGACTTCACCAAGCCCTCGGCCCCTCTCTCCATTGTAAGCGAGGCAGAGCTGATCCCCCCGCCCTACCTGGAAGTATCACGTCGCAGGAGTCCCCGGAGCTACTCTTCTTTCCAGTTACAAACTTTTCACCCTCGTCCTAGGACCCAAAGATCCTGCAGCTGTGCAAGGAGGATTTTCTACCCCAGAAGCGGACCACTGGCTTCTGTCCATATGTGGCCCCTCTGCTAAGCTAGGGTGGCTACTCCGGGACCCAGCTCGGCAGATGTGTTCTCGTCCCGATTTAATCCCCGCTCCTTTGGCCCTAGCTGGTCGGAGCACCACCCCGCCAGCTCTCCCGGGGTCGCAGGAGTTGGCGGCTGGGCTAGCAGGAGGACGCCCCAGGGCAGCGCCAACCCCAGGCCCCGGCCCGCGCCGCCACCCCTGCCCAGGCGCCCCGCGAGGGTCGCGCACGTACCTGGCTCCAGGGCTGCCCGGGCGACGCCACGTCTCGGGTCTGGGCCCGGCGCCTCGGCTCTTTATAGCGCACCCCTCCCGCCCCCGGAGCCACGTAGAGCGCGGGACAGCGGGTGGGGAGCCGGGAGTCCCCGCCAGGCGGCAAGGGGCCCCGGAAAGTGCACGCTCTGGCCGCGAGCCTGCACTCAGGAGGCGGCGGGGCTCAGGGGATCTGGGGGTCCCGGGGGTCCCGGAGGTTCCAGGGGGGAACCCATCCCGGGAAGGGACGGGGTCGGGGAGGGGACGGGGAGGTCCTGCAGGGCCGTGCTCGGGTTTCACCCCGAGGAGGCGTGGCGGGGGCGTGGCGTGGCGGGGGCGTGGCGACGCGGGCCTGCGTCCCGCCCCCC